>NC_081414.1:614342813-614642813 GCF_030272615.1 Cryptomeria japonica | reverse complement strand
CTTTGTGAGGTTGCTCACTCTTCCTCTTTTCACACCTTGCCTTGAATTGCTCTATGTTTTGCTTCCAAACAAATTGCATGAAGGCCCCTGTTGTGATAAAATTACTATCAGCTAGGAACTCCTCACTGGCTTTCTTGACAACAAGGTCTAACTCTTTGCCTTTGAACTCATCTATAGTTAAGTTCATCTCAACACTTGGTGGCTCTTCTGCCATTCCCTCTTGTGTTTCCTCATATGTATAAGCAATCTCTCCGAGACTCCCTAACTGCAACAATTGTTCTGCTTGTTCCTGTTCATCTCCTATATGGATAGGGGATTGAGATGGAGAGTACAAAGACTCACCTATTTGCACTTCTTTCCCCACCCTTCACCTCTTAGGGGAGTCTTGGATGTCAATTACATCTTCTATTGCTCTCTTCCCTCTTGGAGTAGAGGGCTCACCCATTACTAGCATCAACACACTGTATTTTGACTTCGTATGCATTACATAATTACCTGAAGTCATGGCCTTAGCAAAGGCAGGCTTACTTAGCACCAATCTAGCCTTGTGAGGATTATCTCTTATTATAGCTTCCCTCTTTTCGTTCAAAGTTTGCAATAGGTCTTCAAATTAAATAATTAAGAATTTAATCTTTTCCTCAAACAGATTAAAGCTAGAAAGAGGGTCATAACTACTATCAAATTGATGAATAAAATCAAGAGCCTTTTTGTATGCCACCCACTTTTCTTTCCTCAATTCCTGCTCATCCAAATTGAATTCATTTCTAATCAGATCTTCAAGGAAATGGAATTGGTGTAGCCTACCTTTAAATATTGCTCTCTTCTTGAACATGCCATTGAAAAAATCCTCAGGGTCAACAAACCTAGATACTGCAGTAGAAAACCTATATGGTTGAAAGAAGTCATCAAAGTATTTGCAACCACCCTTGGTGATTACAAATTGATCAGCCACGGTGATAGTTGGGAAAATGGTCTCTTTTCCCCTATTTGTTAGCTCAGCCTCTTGCACACCCCCAATTTGCCTTAGGACCTCTACAATTCCTATCTTCAATGGGACTTGATAGGGCAATAAATATAGGGTGCCTCTAAAACCATAAACTCTAAAAACTGTAGAGACAGGGTATAAGTATATGTCACCCCAATTGTGCGCAATCTTGACACCTTCAGTAAATTTCTTAGGCCTAAGGAATTCCAAGAGAGATTTGGGGATCCTATGGTTGTCTTAGAATAAGAGAATCCTAATCTTAGATGCAAAGCATCTATCAAACTTTAGGTACCTGGCATCCTCTCTATCCCAGGACCAAATGGTGCTCAACAATTGTACAGGCATCTCTTCACCATGCTTTTCCTTAACTAGATCCATTTCACTAGCAAAGTAATCAACACCTTTAAATAAAAACATATTCATGAGAAGGGAGTACCATCTGAATGGTCTTTCTACCTTACCACTTTTTATCCCTATCAGTCCTGCATGGATTGCATCAGTGAGATAAGGTGCATAATCAAATGTTACTGCCAGAGAGGGGTTCAGAATTTGTGCTATCATTAGCATATAATGGGTTGGCATAGTGGTTTCAGCATCTTCCCCAAAAATCTGATAGAGTGACCAATACATTCCTTTAGCCCTTAGGGTAAACAAATTCAAAGAGAAGGGTTCCATGGTACTAGGGCCTACAATAGTTAGCCCTCCTATTTTGACAAAAAACTCCTTCAAAGGACCACTCATAAGGAGATCTCTTTTCACATTGTAGACTTGGGCCAATGTTTCAAAATTGATAGACTCTAAGTAATTTGATACCTCACTGAGCTTAAACACCTTCCTAAATTCATCATCATTGATTTCAATTAAGGCTCTTCCATTCAAATTTCTGATACACTTAGCCATAGGGTCATAATTGTGTGCAATTTGGGTTAACAAGTGTACATCCATGAAATCCCCAGGGACTATGAGCTTTCCCACGTCTAATTCCCATACACTGTTCATCAGAGCGGAGGCATATCTTTGACTTAAACCCACCTTAAAAAGTTCTAGATCTGATATCCCTATCTATGGATCCCTCAACCAGTTGCCTTTGTCATAGAAACCATCTCTAATTCTTAGACGAGGGGCTTTAGGTACCAATTCTTTAATTTTGGCTACGCCATTTGTGGACATGGTCAGTTGTTCCAATAAATCATCACATATGTTTATATCCTGATAATTCACCTTCCCTGTGAAATCCCTTCTTGGTGCCATCCCAGAATCACAGTTATATTAATTAAAATTTTGACTAACCTCTGAGAAAACAAACATGCAATGATCCCAATTCAAGTAGTAACAGTCAAGCAACATGCAGAAACTCACTATTTGTTTGAATAAATTTGCTCTATGCGCCGACTCCTCTGCAGAACTCTTCGAAATGATGCCAACACCCCATTGATGTGAAGCTTAATACGGCAACAAAGCAATGAATTGAAGCATTTAAAACCGCTTGCTTTGGCAATCAACTCAGAATTGAATTTGTAGCCGAATTCAAAAAATGCCTCCAATGGATCATAATATTCTATAAGTGTTTCACCTTTCACTGCTTTGTGAAGCTTAAAATCCTTGCATCTTTTCATTGCAAAGCAATGACATTCATCGAATCCTAAAAGACGTGCACGTCTTTTACTTTACCTGATCATTTTGCTTAGAAATGGGCCCTACCTTCCTTTCGTTGTTTCATGGAGCATGAACCTTACGTATCTCTTCCTCACGAAACAACGTCTACCATTAGATCTTCCACCATCTTCTTGACCTTTACTCCTTGCGACGACTGCTAGTCCCTTATAACTAACCCCACACAACCGTCACCGTTAGTGGTTTTCATTGTTTTGCAAAGGTTAATCACCTTTCATCTTCGAGTTGTGAAACAATGCTCATCATTGGATCACCTTTGAGACATGTGGCCTTTAACACCCTTTAACCTTCAAAGTGGGCCCTTTGCACGAAGTCCACGTGCCCTTTTATTTCTGATAGATAACTCTGACATGTCAACTGCCCATTCATCCAAGAACTCTATCAGACTCCACATTTTAATAGCCACATGTTTTATTTTGGCCATGGATTTCATCACCATTGCCATTCAATCAAAGTGGGCCATCCACGATCTACTTGGAGCCACGTGTCATACCGACAAATCATCATTTTCCCTAGCTGGACATCTAGTTGTTCCGCCACATCATCTGCCATGCAACCACCACTTCATTTTGCTACTTCGTGAAAGGTAAACTCCACATTTCTTTTGGCTGTGAAGCAATGTGGGCTGTTAGATCTTGAGCCAAATGCTCAACTTTTAACTTCATTCTTTAACCCAGCCACCCGGGTCCACCATCTCTTTCATTGTTTTGTGGAATTTAAACCTTTGGCAGTTTTTCTTCATGAACCAATGTGAACCGTTAGATCAACTGGGAGATGCACCTTCTTTAATTTTCATGTCATCTTTTTACCAAACCCATTACCTTTTCGCCAATTCACGAAAGGTAAATGTCACACATCTTTCCTTTGTGAATTCACGCAAACCACTCGATCAACCTTGAGTTGATCGGTCTTTAACCGCAGGGTCTACTTACCTTCTAGGGCCCGCCAGCTTTCCACCATTTCGTGAAGCATAAAACCTCGACAACTTTTCCTCGCGAATCAACATGAACCGTTAGATCCTCTGAAAGGTGATCGTCTGTTAGCTCCATTGTGACCACATTATCCGGGCCCGCCACCTTTTCGCTACTTCATGAAAGGTAAACCTCGGGCTACTTTAGGCTGTGAATCCATGCGCACCACCGTATCGGCTTCGAACTTGCAAGGTTTTTTATGGGGCCCATCAAAGAACTCAAAACTTAGGAAAAGGGCACAAATAATTGAAAATTAATAAAGACCCACCTAAGGAAAGTTGTAAAGGTGGGGGGGGCCTTCACGACAGACCTACCCTTCCGAGTAAGTGGAAAAAGGTAACACAAAAATAGAACGCAAGGGCTTTCAAAACATAAGAAAGGTTAAATTTCAAAAACCCTAAACCATTTTTTACCCAAAAACTCAGAAGCAACATGAAATGCCTACGCACAACTTTGCAGACCTTAGCCAACTATGAAACAAAATCACCCAAGCTCAAAACAATGATAACAACGGCTCTGATTGGGGATGGTTGATTGCAAGATTAACACAGGAATATAGGAAACTCTGGAGAACAGATCAAAGAAGAAGCCTGAAAGCAACCAACAGAAGCAAACCTAATTATATACAGACTAAAACCTACCATGCATGGACTTAAGAGAAGTAATGCTTCAGGAATTGTCCATGCACTGGAAATTCCTGTACCTCATCATTCATTGTCTACAAAAAATATGAATCTTTTCCATTCAGATCACAAACAACAGAAGGGCCTATCCATAACGACTCAAATTTCTTATGTTTTCCTTTATCTTTCCCTCTTGCATTCCATTGAAGAACCATGTCACCAATTTGAAACTTCCTCAGTGTGGTTCTTTTATCAGACAAATACTTGGATTGCAACTAGATCTTCAAATTCCTTTTATGGGCCAGAGTCCCGATTTCCTCCATTTCTACCATTTGAATCATTCTATCTTCCATACGTTCAGATAACTCCATATCCTCAACTTGCAGGAACTTGTATACAAGAAGAAGATTGTTGACTGGCACCCTAGATTGCATGTCGTAAACCAATTGAAAAGGTGACATACCAATTGCTTTCTTGATAGTAACCTTGTCTGCCCATAGGGCCAATTTCAATTTATGGTCCCAAGAACTTTTGTTATCCTCAAGGATTTTCTTAATAATATTCAAAAGGCTCTTATTGCTGGATTCAACTTGCCCATTACCCTGAGGATGATATGGTGAAGAATAAGACATAATTATTCCATGACTGGTACAAAATTCTATGAACTCCTCTGATCTAAAGCTCATGGCATTATCCATTACCAGTTTCATAGGAACACCAAATCTAGTTATAACATTATCCATTAGGAAATCAATAACAACTTTTCTAGTGGCTCTTCTAGTAGGTATAGCCTCAATCCACTTAGTGAAGTAATCAGTGGCCACCATGATCCACCTATGACCTCTTCTTGATTTCTCATCTATTTCCCCAATAAAGTCAATGCCCCATTGGACAACAGGGGCTTCCACTGTAACCGGGTTGAGGGGCAAGGCTCCCTCATATTTCAATTTGGAAGATTTGTTTTGGCATGGGTCACATCTTCAAACATGTTCATGAGCATCTTTGAACAAAGTAGGCCAATAGTATCCAGCCTGGACTATCTTACTAGTTGTAGTCTTGGCAGAGTAGAGACCTCCACACACTCCATCATGCATTTTAGTTAACATCCTTTTAGCCTAGGATTTGTCTAAACACATCAACAATGCCCCATCTCTATTTTGCTAGTATAGGTCACCCTAGATAAGGACATAATTTTGAGATTTTAGTCTTAATGTCCTTCTCTGGTTGTGAGTCATTCCTTCTGAATATGTTGCATCCCTTAAAAAATGTACTATCTCTAAGTACCAGGGTTGTGTCTCAATACTTGTGACCAAGACATTCTTAATTTCAACATTATTCACCTTAACATCAAGAAGGTTTGATTCAGCCATCAGCTTAGCAAGACCTAAACCTCTTACCAATTTAGTAATTTTAATCTCTAGATCAAACTCTTGAATTCTGGTTATCCATCTGTACCTTTTACCAGTGGTCTCAGACTGAGATAGAATTTCCTTGACAACCACATGTGGGACATAAGAATTTACTTGTGCATTCACAAGATATGGCCTAAAAGCTTTTACAACCTTAACCAAAGCATACGCTTGTTTCTCCATGATTTCATATTTTAGCTCTGCAGCTTGTAGAGATTTACTATAAAAGGCTATAGGGTGTTCATGTCCTTCATTATCCTTTTGTAGAAGAACTGCATCCACTGTATGATAAGAAGCAAAAGAAAACAGAGAAAAGGGCTTACTGTAATCAGGGGACTTCAACACTGGTGCCTCTTGGATAGCCCTTTTAATTTCACCAAAAGCCTTTGAAGCTTCTTCATCCCAGCAAAAATTTGTATCTTTCTTAAGCAATCTAACAATAGGCTTAACTATCTCTGCAAAATTGGCAATGAACCTTCTAACAAAATTTACCTTACCCAAGAAAGACTAGATACCTTTGACACTTTTTGGGTAAGGTACATTATTTATAGCTTCAACTCTTTTAGGGTCTATTCTAACCCCTTCCTTGGAGACAATATGCCCAAGCAACTTTCCTTCAGTGACAACAAAATGACACTTTTTTGGATTTAAGGAGACACCAAATTCTAAAGTTTTATTGAAAACCTTTTCCAAGTGCCCACATTGGTCATCTGCCCTTTTGGAGAAACATGTTAAATCATCTTGGTACACAACCATGATGATGTTAATGAATTCCTTAAAAGCTACATACATTGCTCTTTGGAAAGTGGCCCCAACATTTTTTAAACTGAAAGGCATTCTTACATATACATATGTTCCACAAGGGGTGGTAAAAGCAGTCTTGAACTATTCAGATTCCTTCAGTAACACCTGGTTATATCCTGAGAACCCATCCATCATAGACAACAGGTCACAACCAGTTACTCTCTGCAACATTGCTTCCATATTAGGAGAAGAATAATTATCTTTTAAAGAAGCAACATTTAAGTTCCTAAAATCAACATAGAGCCTTATGTCCCCATTCTTCTTTCTAACTGGGACCAAATTAGACACCCATGATGAATGCCTTGTAGGCTTAATGATCCCCCCTTCCCTCAACTTGGTTAACTCTTGTTGCATTTTAATTTCCAAAACAGGGTCAATAGGTATTTGTTTCTGTCGAAAAGGCTTAGCATCTGAAAGCAAAGGGACTTCATGTTGAAAAAGATCTTGCTTGTACGCCTTCAAGTTCTCATAAGACCAAGCAAAAACATGCTTATATTTCTTCAATAAATTAATAAGGTTAATTCTGATGTGAGGAGACATTTTCTTTCCAATGTAGACCAACTTAGGGGATGATTCTGTCCCCAAGTTCACTTCCTCCAATTCATCTAATTTGGTGGTGGACTATTGATGCAAATGACTATCAATGTGACTAAACATACCTTCTAATTCTACTAATCCTTTGGGTATTTCATTAGTTTCCAACTGAACCATGTCATTTTCAAACATTGTTTCTCTATCTTCCACCACTTCTACCAATGCATTGCAATCAATTTTTTGTCCATCATAGTCATCAATGCATTGTATGAATCTAAGAATGTCTTCATCATCCGCAAACACTTGCCAATTGTATACATTATCAGGAATAGTAGGCCTAGCTTTTATCTCAACTGTGGATACACCGGTTAGTGTTACATCATCATTCTTTAATGCAACATTTGCTAAGAAATCAGCCATGATGTTTTTTGATCTTTCTATCTAGTTAATAGAGAAAGCACAAAAGTGTTCAATCACATCCCAAACAACATGTTTATACCTTTTCAGATGATCATTCTTAGATGTATACTTAGACCTTTCCTGAGAGACAACCAGCTTTGAATCCCCAAACACTCTTAACAACTGAATTCCATTCCTTTTAGCAATTTCAAGCCCTAGTAACAAGGCTGTTAGCATTTGGCATTATAACACACAATGGAAGATTGTTGGCATTTCAATAAGGATATTGAGAAGGTTGTTGATGATTATGGATATAACTGATTAAGGATGTTTACTGTCTTGATATTATTATTTTGTCATTGATGTCAAGAAATTGAATTTCTAATTTAGTATGATGTTGCCATATCTTGAGAAGTATGATTTGAAGAATATAAAGATGTCGGTAAAAGACATAGGAAAGATTATGATGAATAAGAGGATGAATAAGGTATTCAATGGGCAACTATTACCAAGTCAGACAATGATGAGATCATGATGTTTAGATTGTTTTGACATCATACATATGTTGTAAATTGTAAGGTTAATACTATACTATGTTACCAAGCAAAGAACCTAGTCTGTAAACCCTAAGGTTATCGCTATCGGTTAATGAAGGCGGAATGTCTACCGAGTGAATTTTAGTATTTACCAAGTTATAACTGAGTTGTAACCGAGCTATAACATAGTGCATTAAATGGTTACATGTGTTATTTAATGAGGGAAGCTAATGAGATGGAACTGATTAAATGATTGGTATGCCATAAATATAGTTTGTTAATGAATCTATGGCAAAGGAAGATCGGCATGAAGATCTACAACGCAGATTGAACCGCAATACCCTAGCAAAAGTTCCAAGAAATATATGCAAGTTCCTAGGTGGGGTAAAACATTTTTAGATCGAAAGGTGCATTGAACCTGGACAAGATTGAAGATCTAATGGCTATGATTGATCATGGGAAATGTGATCAAGGAGATTAAGCGATTAGCTAATTATTTATAAATAGGGAACTGTTGATAAACAATGTATGCGGGCAAGTGTATGCATAGGGATGCTACATAGTGATTACCAAGCATAGAAGCTTGAAGACCTGTTTGAATAACAAAGTATAGAAGCCCAGCATATGGACAAGATTAGTTCTATGTCTAGATTGTATTGAACAAATAAGAATCTGCTTTAGCATTTTAGATGTGAAGTTGCAAATAGATTTTTATTACTGTTATTTTGTGAAAGTGATAGAAAATCTCTTAACCGAGTGGACTTAACAGTCTTATTTGTAAAACCCTCTATCAAGGTGACATTCTGATTGAGTGTTTGAAATCCTTTAACAAGGTGAAGATCCTAACAGATCTAAGGGAAATCCCTTAACCGGGTCACATCTAGCAATGTGTTTGTAATCTTTAATAGGATTTGCTTTTAACCGAGCATACTCTAGAAGAGTATATTTCTTAGTGGGTCCGAAATCCCACAGTGGTTTTTCCCTATTTGGGTTTCCACATTAAATCTGGTGTTATGAGGTTTATGATGTTTATATGCTTTTGAGTTTGCATGTTTAACAGTTTTGGTTATATTACTGAAGTATATGTTACCGAGGTTGAATCTGATGTTTTTTTAGAAGATTAAGTTTGTATGATTCACCCCCCCCTCTCATCTTGTTGGCTATTGGATCTATACTTACATTTAGTATCAGAACTATCAAAGGCTTCATATTCAATAGTGTTATTTGTACACTAGAAGGCTAGCAAAAAAGAGTATTTGAAAGTTATACCTAATGGAGACACAAAAAGAACTCCTGCTCCAGATCCTTCTTTAGAACAAGCTCCATCAAAGTACATGTGCCATAAACCTTTTTGTTGAGATTCTAATTCAGTCACAATAGAATCGGTATTTCTTAACTGAGTTAAAATTGGTTGCATTCTAAAATTATCAAGATCTGCATCAATCATGCAGTTTAACATACTAGGGTCTATTTTCTCAACTACCCTAGGGGCACGTGGTTCTCTATACAATTTAACGTGGCTTCCATTGATTGGGATTGTAACATATGACAGATCCAACTGAACATTTCCACCTACTGCTACAGCTGATTGTCTGGATAGTAGCATGCCATAATGAGGTTTTGTATCAGTTACTATGACATCCATCTTATATGTTGTTGCAGGAAACACTGCTATTTTTACCTCCACATCTTTCATTGTACCTATTACATGCACTTCTCTATTATCCATAGCATAACACTTTCCATATGCAGTACTTACTGACAGTCCCAGTTCCTTCATGACACCATATGGCATCACATTTGCAGTAGCACCATAATCTATCATGCAATTCTTAATCAGTCTATTATTCACCAACAAAGTTACATAGAAAGGATCAACCTGTGAAGGCTCTTGTGTAATAGTTGTTCCCACATATACTTTTGAAGTTTGCAACTCATGATCCTTTTCACCTTTCATTGCACCTAAAGGCAAAGTTGTACTACTATCAGATATTTTAGAAAATAAAGATAGAGCAGCTTCTCAATGTTCTTTTATTTTTAGTAATTCTACTAATGGAACTACAACCTTCATCTGGGTCAGAGCCCAAGTCATATCAAAAGTGGAATTATTAATTAACTCAGTATTAAATTTAGCTTTCTCTGCCTTTGACTGACTTGCCTTCTTCACTATAGCAGTCCCTTGTATATCATCAGTAGCATTATTATCCACAATCTTAGATACATCTTTAGATTGGTCATTCTTGGGTTGACCGTCTTGAGGCAAGGTGTCATTACTTGTTGTCTTCTTCTGAGATATTTCTTTTATGAACATTGAACCAGGTTCACCCTGATCTCCATCCCTTTTACTACTTCTCAAGTTGTAATTATGATTGGCTTTGGCTATGGCAGCCTTAGTAAGATTTCTTACCTCTTCATCACTAGGTCTTCGGAGATGAACTTCTTCATCTTCAATGGTTATCGCATTCAAAGTAGGATGCCAATCAAGTGTCAACTGTCCTTGGCAACACTTATTACTATTTAGCACATTACACTCACTAGATTCACTTTGTGAGGACTCATCATCACTTTCAATAACCATTTCAAACATGTTAATATCAACCTCACACTGTTTTCTCATAGATTCTTCAAGGGCTTGAGCTACATCACACTGATGAGGAGAATGTGGTCCATCACAAGCCATGCACCAGGGAGTATTTTCCATGTTATGAACAATTCCTCCTTTCAAAGGATCTGGGGTATCTTGGATTTGAGTGTTTTTTGGCTTATCATTTTGAGGTTTTCCATCCTTCCAAGTAGTGTTGTAAGGCATGTCATGCAATCTAGGAGGTCTATCTTGCCAATTATAATGAGGTTTTTCATTTTTACTTACCTTAGTAGTAAGATCTTTCATGGCAGTCATTAACTTCTCTATTTTGTCATCCTCCTTGGCAACTTTATTTGGCTGCTATTTTGATTCTTGCCACAACCTTCCATCAGTTCTCCTCCCTACTTTTCCAGATGCTTTCCTATTACTCTTCACATTAATGGCAATCCTAAAAGCATCTCTCAGACTATGTGGGTTTTTATCCCTCAAGATGTAAGAAATTTTTGAATCAAAATCATTATAATAAGTGTTCAAACACATATTATCATCTAGCCTCATTACTTGGTAAAGCCTATGCATTGCTTTCTGAAATCTAGCATTGAAATCTATGACAATATCATTATCAGACTTTCTAATATTATTGAACTCATTGAGCATGAAGCTCACATTTGTTTTATCACCATATTGTTCTTGGAAGCAATTCTTAAAATCCTCCCAAGAACCAATGCTATTCACAGGTAGACCTCTATACCAATCCCTTGCATCATCTACCAAAGATTGTACAAATAATATCATGATGATATCTTCATCTATAATTTTATAATCATTTATTAGGTCACTGAATGATTTTAGATGCTCTTCTACACTGATTGCATTATTACCAACAAATTTATGAAGCCTATCTCTTAATTCAGTAGGAACATGGTTAGGATACCCTGGGATTCCATCAAAAAAGAACTGTCTATATAATTCCAAGTTAATGGGTCTTCTCTGGGACTAATTAGAATTAGATTTTTTACCCATATTCATTCTCACATTGGAACAATGAGTCAGAGGGATTTGGCTACCTTGATTAGTAATGGGAGCTTGATTAGCTGGAGGAATGCTTATAGGTAAAGCTAACTAAATCTTTACTAGAGGGAGTGAAACAGACTGAGGTAGAGGTTTACTTAAGTCAATTGAAGGAAACATTATAGGAGGAGCCTTTAGATAATTAATTTTTCATTTAACCTCTTGATTGGCTGCTTCTAATTCATCTTTCTCTAATTCTCTTTGCAGGTCTTTTTTTTCCTTTCTCATTCTTTCTATTTCTTTCTCATGCACAGACAACATGTGAGAAACTTCTACTGTAGTTTTAGACTCAAACCCATCTTCCATACATTTCTTTTTTCCTTTGTCAACAACATTCTTAACAGGTTGTGGGTCACTAAGGACCTCCCTACTTGGTTGCACAACCGATTTATATGCAGGGTTAGTTTTGGCAACTAGACCTTCTCTGATGACTGGTCCTTCATCCTCACTCTTAGCTTCTTCTCAGGTGAATAATTCAATATCAACAATCTGTCTTAAAAGCCTATCCCTCTCAATCAACTTAGCTTTCACTTCCTTTTCTTTATTTGCTTCCTTTTGTGCCCTTAGGGAGATTAAGTGATGGACTCTTCTATTGAGGGCTTCAATTTCTTGGGACACCTTATCTTCATCAGGGAACATTTCTTCAGAATATGACACATTGACTTGGTCGATATCAATTAAACTAGTATTTCCATCTACTGTTCTAGGTACAGAATCCATCTTCATATTAGACTATTCCTATCCTTCATTGAGATAGTAGTGTGAGAAATCTTTTGGTTCAAAACTGGGACATCCTCAACATTACCAAACAAAATAGAATGGAAACCCAAAATGTCCTGCTCAGATTCACGGGAAGAAGAATTTGAATTTGCACATATGGGTCTATCAGATCACTTAGGTGTATGAATGCTCTTTTGTACCCATGCTGCACTAGGTGGCTCATGTGCAACTGATATTTTTTGGCCTCTCCATGTCTGTTCAGGTAATCCCTCTTGCAATGTCTCTTGAGGATGCTTCCTCATAAATGATCTAGTGTTTCTTCCTCTCTGCATCATACTTGCTTCTCTTAAAAGAATTGTACTTATTCAACAACACTAGTTATACTTGTCAGAGTCGCCACCAACAAGAAATATGGGAAAATAAGAAAACAAGTTTTGAGAAATCACTTGCACATATTTAGATAACAGGAAGATTTGTAGAGAGAGAGAGAGATGACACAAATGAAAGATAACGCAATCTGCCACAAACACACAGAGATTCAAATAGACTTCCGAGTTAATACAAGAACCAATCTATAACATACATACACACTATGACTCTCCCCAGTAGAGTTGCCACTTTTGTTAGTCTCAAATTCTGATTCTCTCCTTTCCTTTCTATAAGAAGATTTGATAACTCTGTTTGCATATGAAGAGGGCACCAAGAAAATAGAATTCCAGAATAACATATAACAAGGTTCTCAACAGAACCTTCAACACTTCGAACTTATCCAAAGCTCAGGTGCGTATACCTCTTGTGAAAATTTTCACACTTTTAAATTGAGATCCATAGTAAACCAATGCTAAAAAGCTATGGATTTCATCACCTCAATGGAACTGAAACATTAAAAGAAAAACTTATGTTCATTTTAAATATTGATCCTCAAGAAAAATAGAAAGAATTCCATAACAAGTATCAGTGCCTTATCTAGGCCATAGAGTCACCTAAATCAAGCAAAAGTTTTCAAAACTGAACATTCTCATACATTTCATCATCTCGGCTTTCATGAACCCCATACATGCCTAACATATACATAGGTCCTATCCTATTTAACTAAAACAGTTCATCAGATTCAAAGCAACAAACAATTGATCTACTGATAGAAATATTTCATGCACATTTAATCCCTCTCTTGAAGAGAAAAGCCCAAAATATGTCTATAAGATTGCCTTACAATCCATGCTCATTTGAACAACCCTAAATTATCCAAATGAAACCAGCAAACTAATGAATGCACACCAGAAGACAAAGAAGATTTAGGCTTGAAACTTTGATCTGTATATTCATATTAATTTTGAAAATGTTACATAATTCACAGTAATCTCTGAGAAAACTAGAAAAAACCTAGATATATTTCAACAGAGTTTCTTTACAAATTCTTGTGATGATCTTTTCTTAAGTCCTGGTATCCATTTATATCAATATGGATGCATACAAGCTTTGGACATTTGTTAAAAATGGTTTGTTACAACCACAATTTCTTTCAACAAGAAACTACATGTCACTTTCAATCCCAACGGCCTTTTCAGCTTGTTGCTCCACTGCAGCATCTTCTAACTATTCTGGGACTTTCTCTTCTTGCACTGCATACTTTTTGGTCCACTCTTGGAACACATCATCAGCAGGCCATGAGAAGCTAACAATGTTTTCTTTCAACTTAACTAACCTTTTCCAAGAATTTCTCATTTTCTTAACCTCTGATTCCAAGAAACTATAATGTGAATTTATCTTTTCTATTTCCTCAACTGTCTTGATAAACAAAGATGTGTCATCTACATTGATAATTTTATTCACCCTTAGAGACAAGTTAGCTCCTAACTCATCAAGCCATACTTGCTTTTCCTTTAACTGATTTAGATTAACAAAACCCCCAGGAAACCATTCAAATTTATGCTCAGTATATTCCTTCCTGTACAAATTGGCTTTTCTCTCTACACCAGCTCTTCCTTCTGATAGCCTGGTCATGCTTTTTACTAGCTCACTTGTAGATTTGATAGTGGCATCAGATCTTGCCTCATCATAAGATGCACAAATAATTTCTAAATCCACTTCCCTAGGCATCCACTTCTCTAAAATTCGCTCCAAAGTAGCCTTGTCTTCATTCAACTCACTCAAAATATCCAAAACTCTCTTCATGTTAGTGTGCATAATGGGGGCTTCTACTGTATCAGCAAAACTCAAAACTGTGGCCTTTACCTTTTCTTCATATTTGTTTGCAAATAGGGCTTGAGCCTTTTTTAACTTTTCCAATTCATGTAGAATAGTCTCAGCTGGTTGAAAACCAGAGGTCATGGAAGAAGGGGGAAATTCAACAATAGGACTGGTGGGTGGAGGTCTTGCTGGAGAAGATGCAATCATAAAAGTAGAGGATTCACCTCCTTGGTGTTGTCCTGCCAATTGACTCTGTAATCTAGCAATAATACCATTCTTGTTGGCTACCTCCTTTTTTGCTTAATTATAAGCCTTTAGAATTGTTTCTAGTTTCACTTAGAGATCAACTCTCTCCTTTGCTTCTTTCTCAGCCACTGCCACACTAAACTTTGCAGTTTCTAGAACTATGCTGGCAGCTTCCACCACCCCTATATCCTAGACTCTCTTCACTATCATACCTTGTAGAAAACTGGATTCTGAGGTGTCCTTCCTTCTTCTACTCTCATCCCTCTTTGAGGACCACATGACCAAAGCAACATTATCCTTGTTGAATGTCACTCCTTCCATAGGCTTGGTTTATTTTTTGACTGCTTCAAGTACCAAAGCATCTGCTATATCCCATTCAAGGAGGATTAGAACACCAGCCTTTGACACCATTTCCCTTCCTGCTTTAGGGGTGATGGCTTTAAATTCTGCCATCATTTCTTGTTTCACCTCCTCCTCTACTGAAGTTGCATCTTTGTGAGGCTTCTCACTCTTCCTCTTTTCACACCTTGCCTTGATTTGCTCTATGTTTTGCTTGCAAACAAATTGCATGAAGGCCCCCGTTGTGACAAAATTACTATCAACTAGGAACTCCTCACTGGCTTTCTTGACAACAAGGTCTAACTCTTTGCCTTTGAACTCATGTACAGTTAAGTTCATCTCAGCGCTCAGTGGCTCTTCTGCCATTCCCTCTTGTGTTTCCTCATATGTATAAGCAATCTCTCCAAGACTCCCTAACTGTAACAATTATTTTGCTAATTCCTATTCATCTCCTATATGGATAGGGGATTGAGATGGAGAGTACAAAGACTCACCTATTTGCACTTCTTTCCCCACCCTTTGCCTCTTAGGGGAGTCTTGGATGTCAATGACATCTTCTATTGCTCTCTTCCCTCTTGAAGTAGAGGGCTCACCTATTACTTGCATCAACACACTATATTTTGACTTCTTATGCATTACATAATTACCTGGAGGGATGGCCTTCGCAAAGGCAGGCTTACTTAGCACCAATCTACCCTTGTGAGGATTATCTCTTATTATAGCTTCCCTCTTTTCATTCAAAGTTTGCATTAGGTCTTCAAAATAAAGAATTAAGAATTTAATCTTTTTCTTAAAGGGATTAAAGCTAGAAAGAGGGTCATAACTACTATCAAATTGATGAATAAAATCAAGAGCCTTTTTGTATGCCATCCACTTTTCTTTCCTCAATTCCTGCTCATCCAAATTGAATTCATTTCTAATTAGATCCTCAGGGAAATGGAATTGGTGTGGCCTACCTTTATATACTTTTCTCTTCCTGAACATGCCATTGAAAAAATCCTCAGGGTCGACAAACCTAGATACTGTAGTAGACAACCTATATGGTTGAAAGAATTCATCAAAATATGGACAACCACCCTTGGTGATTACAAATTGATGAGCCATGGTGACAGTTAGGAAAATGGTCCCTTTTCCCCTATTTGTTAGCATTGCCTCTTTCACACCCCCAATTTGCCTTAGGACCTTTGCAATTCCTATCTTCGATGGGACTTGATAGGGAAATAAATATGGGGTGCCTCTAAAACCATAAACTTTGAAAGTTGTAGAGATAGGGTATAAGTATATGTCACCCCAATTGTGCACAATCTTGACACCTTCAACAAATTCCTTAGACCTAAGGAACTCCAAAATAGCTTTTTTGATCCTAGGGTTCTCTTAGCATAAGAGAATCCTAATCTTAGATGCAAAGTATCTTTCAAACTTTAGGTTGCTGGTATCCTCTCTATCCCAGGACAAAATGTTGCTCCACAATTGTACAGGCATCTCTTCACCATCCTTTTCCTTAACTAGATCCATTTCACTAGCAAAGTAATCAACACCTTTAAATAAAAACATATGCATGAGAAGGGAGTACCATCCGAATGGTCTTTCTACCTTACCACTTTTTATCCCTATTAGTCTTGCATGGATTGCATCAGTGAGATAAGGTGCATAATCAAATGTTATTGCTAGAGAGGGGTTCAAAATCTATGCTATCATTAGCATATAATGTGTTGGCATAGTGGTTTCAGCATCTTCCCCAAAAATCTGACAGAGTGACCAATACATCCCTTTAGCCCTCGGGGTAAATAAATTTAGAGAGAAGGGTTCCATGGTATTAGGGCCTACAACAGTTAGCCCTCCTATTTTGACAAAAAACTCCTTTAAAGAACCACTCCTAAGGTGATCTCTCTACACATTGTAGACTTGGGCCAATGTTTCAAAATTGATAGGCTCTAAGTAATTTGATACCTCACTGAGCTTAAACACCTTCCTAAATTCATCATCATTGATTTCAATTAAGGCTCTTCTATTCAAATTTCTGATACACTTAGCCATAGGGTCATAATTGTGTGCAATCTGGGTTAACAAGTCTACATCCATGAAAACCCCATGGACTATGAGCTTTTCCACGTCTAATTCCCATACACTGTTCATCAGAGTAGAGGCATATCTTTGACTAAAACCCACCTTAAAAAGTCCTAGACCTGATATCCCTATCTGTGGATCCCTCAACCAGTTGCCTTTGTCATACAAACCGTCTTCAATTCTTAGACGGGGAGACGTATGTACCAGTTCTTTAATTTTGGCCATGACATTTGTGGACATGGTCAGTTGTTCCAAGAAATCATCTCATATGTTTCTATCCCGATAATTCACCTTCCTTGTGAAATCCCTTCTTAGTGCCATCCCAGAATCACAGTTATATTAATTAAAATTTTGACTAACCTCTGAGAAAACGAACATGCTATTATCCCAATTCAAGTAGTAACAGTCAAGCAACATGTAGAAACTCACTAGTTGTTTGAAGAAATTCACTCTGTGTGCTGACTTCTCTGCAGAACTCTTCAAAATGATGCCAATGTCCAATTGATGTGAAGCTTAGTATGGCAACAGAGCAATAAATTGAAGCATTTAAAACCACATGCTTCAGTAATCAACTCAGAAATGAATTCGCAACCGAATTCAAAAGATGGCTCCAATGGATCATAACATTCTCTAAGTGTTTCGCCTTTCATTGCTTCATGAAGCTTAAAATCCTTGCATCTTTTTATTACGAAGCAACGACATTCATCGGATCCTGAAAGACTTGCACGTCCTTTACTTTACCTGGTCATTTTTCTCAGAAACGGGCCCTACCTTCCTTTCGTTGTTTCACGGAGCATGAACCTTACGTATCTCTTCCATGCGAAACAACACTTGTTGTTAGATCTTCCACCATCTACTCGACCTTTACTCCCTGCGGTGACCGCTAGTCCCTTATGACTAATCGCACACAAGTATCATCGCTAGTAGTTTTCATTGTTTCGCAAAGGTTAATCACCTTGCATCTTTGGGCTGCAAAACAACGCTCATCATTGGATCACCTTTGAGACACACAACCTTTAACACCCTTTAATCTTCAAAGTGGGCCCTCTGCACGGAGTCCACATGCCCTTTTATTTCTGGTAGATAACTCTGACATGTCAGCCGCCCATTCGTTCAAGAACTCTATCGGACTCCACATTTTAATGGCCATGTGTTTTATTTTGGTTATGGATTTCATCACCATCACCATTCAATCAAAGTGGGCCATCCATGATCCACTTGGAGCTGCATGTCATACCGACAGATCATCATTTACCCTAGCTAGACATCCAGTTGTTCCACCACATCATCTATCATGCAACTGCCTCTTCATTTCGCTACTTCGCGAAAGGTAAACCCCGCGTTGCTTTTGGCTGCGAACTAATGCAGGCCGTTAGATCTTGAGCCAGATGCTCAACTTTTAACTTCATTCTTTAACCCAGCCACCCAGGTCCACCATCTCTTTCATTGTTTCACCGACTTTAAACCTTTGGCAGCTTTTCTTCACGAACCAACACGAACCATTAGATCAACTGGGAGATGCACCTTCTTTAATTTTCATGTCAGCTTTTTACTGGGCCCATTACCTTTTCACTACTTTGTGAAAGGTAAACATCGCACATCTTTCCTTTGAAAATTTATGCAAACCACCTGATCAACCTTGAGTTGATTGTTCTTTAACCACAGGGTTTGCTTACCTTCTGGGGCCCGCCATCTTTTCACCATTTTGCGAAGCATAAAACCTTGACAGCTTTTCCTCATGAATCAACACAAACCGTTAGATCCTCCAAAAGGTGATCATCTGTTATCTCCTTTGTGACCACATTATCGGGGCCCACCACCTTTTTCACTACTTTGCGAAAGGTAAACCTCGGGCTACTTTAGGCTACGAATCCACGCGCACCACTGGATCAGCTTCAAACTTGTAGGGTTTTTATGGGGCCCATCAAAGAACTCAAAATTGAGGAAAAGGGTGCAAATAATTAAAAATTAATAGAGAACCGCCTAAGGAAAGTTGTAAAGGGGGGGGGGGGGGCTTCACGATAGACCTACCCTTCTAGTTAAGTGGAAATAGGTAATAGAAAAATAGAACGCAAGGGCTTTCAGAACATAGGAAAGGTTAAATCTCAAAAACCCTAAACCTTTTTTGACCCAAAAACTTAGAAGCAACATGAAATGCCTAAGCACAACTTTGCAGACCTTAGCCAACTATGGAACAAAATCACCCAAGCTCAAAACAATGATAACAAAAGTGACTGCTATTAATAAGTTGAGAACAATGCCTAATACTTCAATTTCTAGAGATACTTTGGTTGGAAAACTTTCAGCATTTGAGCTTGAAGAATTTGGTCATGTTGCTATAGTCAAGATTGATTTATCTTTCAAAGCATCATCATCATCTGACAAAACTGATTGGAAAGCACTTTATGCAAAAGCACTTGAAGATATGAAGAGAGAAAATGAAGAACTTGAAGAACTTGAAGCACTATTTGCAAGGAAGATGCCTAAAGGTCCAGGAGGAAGTAAGTATGAAGGTAAAGCACCTTTCAAATGTTTTAATTGCAATAAAGTTGGTCATATGGCTTCTAGGTGTCCCGATAGATATAGATTTAAGAAAAATAGAGATAAGTCATATTACTATGCAGATGAAGGTGTTGCAGATGATTTAGATGAAGATCCAATAGATAGCGGATGGGCTTTTATTTCATAAAAGAAGATCAATCGGCACCTATTGTCAAACCGGTAGAATAGGCACTAGTAGCAAAAAATGAAGAAAAATATGAATGGATAATAGATAGTGGATGATCGCATCATATAACTGGTGATAAAAGAAAATTCTTATCATTTCAGAAAATTCATGGAGGTCTAGTAAGGTTTGGAGATGATAAAGCTTGTTTAATCAAAGGAAGAGGCAATATATCTTTGGATGGTAAGCACAATACTGACAATGTTTATTATTTAGAAGGCTTAAAGCATAATCTTTTGAGTGTTGGTTAGTTAGTGGAAAAAGTATTTCAATTACAATTCAAGAATGAAAAATGCAAAATCATAAACAAAATTGGATTGGAGATTGCAACCGATAATCAGACTAAAGGTAATATCTTTCATTTGAATACCAGTGATAAGACATGTTTGATTGCACACATTGATGAAAGTTGGTTATGGCATGAAAGACTTTGTCATGTGAATTTTGATTGCATTATAAAGATCAGTTCAACTAAGGTAGTAAGGGATTTACCTAAGATTGTGAAACCTCATAATCCGGTATATAAGGGATGTCAAATGGGAAATCAAGTTAGAACTACATTTAAAAGCATTACTGAGAAATCCAATAATATTCTTGATTTAATTCATATTGACTTGTGTGGTCCAGCAAGAACAAGAAGTCTACAAGGAGATAGATACTTTATGCTAATAATTGCTGATTATTCTAGAATGTGTTGGGTTACTTTTCTCAGAGAGAAATCAGAAGCTTTTGGAAGATTCAAGAGAAACAAGGCAATGGTAGAGAATGAAACCGGCAAGAAAATCAAATGTTTGAGACTAGATCAAGGAGGAGAATTTACATCTAGATAATTTAATGCATTCTGTGAAGTGAATGGAATCAAAAGACAACTATCAGCACCTCTGACACCCCAGTAGAATGGAGTTGTGGAAAGGAAGAACAAAACTATTTTGGATGCAGCAAGAACCATGTTGATGGAAGAAAATCTACCCCATATGTACTAGAGAGAAGCAGTGAATACATCGGTTTATACTTTCAATAGAGTTCACATCAAAAGTGAAATCTGTAAGACCCCTTATGAACTATGGTTTGCTCATACTCCTACTCTTAAGTACTTTAGAATATTTGGAAGCAAAAGTTATATTAGAAGAGATGAGTATACTGGCAAATTTGATCCTAGAAGTGATGAAGGAATATTTCTTGGTTATTCTTCTAGAAGTAAGGCATACATATGTTATAATAAATGGTTACAAAAAATCATTGAGAGTACTAATGTGAAGATAGATGAACATTTTAGAGGAGGTTCAAGATTTGTAGAACCGGCAGTTGAAATGATCATAGATCAACCAACACAGATTGCACCGGTATAGAGTGAAGATCAAGTCACACCGACATCATCAGAAAACTCTACTATGACTGAAGAACATCAGCCTATGAATATAAATTAGAACAAACCCAGGTATGTAAGATTGAATCATTGAAAGAATCAGATAACTGGAAATAAGAATCAATGTGTTATGACTAGAGGAAGATTGGAAAATGAAGAGGTATGTTTAATTTCTCAAGTTGAACCAGTATCTGTTATTGAAGCATGTCAGGATGAACATTGGATAAAAGAAATGGAACATGAATTAGAACAAATTGAAAAGAAGAATACTTGGACTTTAGTTCCCCGACCTAAAGACAAAAATGTAATTGGAACTAAATGAGTATATAGAAATAAACTTAATGAGGATGGAGAAGTAATCAGGAACAAAGAAAGATTAGTTTGTAAAGGTTATTCACAGAAAGAAGGAATTGATTATAATGAAACCTTTGCACCGGTGGCCAGAATTGAGGCAGTTAGACTATTTCTTGCATTTGTAGCTCATAAGAACTATAAATTTTATTAGATGGATGTAAAATGTGCATTTTTGAATGGAGATCTAGAAGAGGAAGTTTACATTGAACATCCTGATGGAATTTATTTGACAGATTATAAGGATATGGTTTGCAGGTTAAGGAAAGCTTTATATGGATTGAAGCAAGCTCCCAAAGCTTGGTATGATAGATTGGATAAATATATTTTGAATCTTGGTTACACAAAAGTTAATGCTGACAACAATTTGTATTACAAAGTTACCAATAATGATATTTTGGTTATTGAAGTATTTGTTGATGATATCATTTTTGGAGGTGAAGATGGATTATGTAAAGACTTTGCTAACAAGATGCAAGAAGAATTTGAAATGCCTATGATTGGAGAGATAAAAAACTTTCTAGGTTTGCAGTTTTCACAAACATATAAAGGTATATTCATATGTCAAACAAAGTACTTGAAGGAACTTTTGAAGAAATTTGGTATGGAAAATTCCAACCTGGTAAGAACTCTTATGACTACAACTGATAAATTGACATTGAAGGATGATTCAGATCCTGTTAATCTGACAAGTTACAAATCTATGATTGGAGTATTACTGTATTTAACAAAAACCAGACTTGATATAATGAATGCAGTATGTATTGTTTCAAGATTTCAAAGAAATCCTAAAGAAAATCATGAATCAATAGTTAAAAGGATTTTCCGGTACCTACAAGGCACAACAAATCTTGGTTTATGGTATCCTAAGGATGAAAATTTTGATTTATGTGCATACACTGATGCAAATTGGGTAGGAGATGTAGATGACAGAAAGAGTACAACTGGTGGTGCATTCTTTATGGGCAGAAGATTGATTTCATGGATCAGTAAGAAGCAAACTTGTACATCATTATCTACAACAAAATCAGAATATGTTGCAGCAACAACTAATTGTACTCAGGTATTATGGATCAAACAAATGTTGAAGGATATAAAGGTAAAATGCAAAGAACCAATTTTTTTTATTGTGATAATTCAACAACAATTGATATATCAAAGAATCTGGTATTTCACTCTAAGACAAAGCATGTTTCTATTAAGTTCAATTTTCTAAAAGAGAATGTTGAAGCAAATAAAGTGAAATTGGTTTATGTAAATACTAAAGAGCAAATTGCAGATATCTTTACAAAGCCTTTGCCTAATGAAACATTTGAATATCTCAGAGAGCAACTTGGGGTAATTTCCCCACCGACAGAGACTTAGATGATGAAGATTGGCATCAAACCAACATGAAATAACAGAAAAATATTTTTCTAGCTTTGATGGAGGAGAGCTACTTCTCAGGGGGAGTAGTTAGATGAATGTTGTGTTTTGAATTCTTAACTTCTTTGGCATTTGATGTCAAAGGGGGAGAGATATCTATGGAAAAACATTATTCCTTGGGGGAGAGATATATTCTTTGGAAAGATGTATTTTGGTTTTTGTTTCTATATCAAACCTTGTATTGATCTATCTTTAGGAGATTGTTGGTTTATTTGTTTTTGGCATCCTATTCTTGGCACTTAGATGTCTTTCCATCTAGTGTTGCCATCAATGCCAAAGGGGGAGATTGTTGGTATTATGGATGACTTCATCATGTGCTGCATTAGTTTTGTCATTGATGTCAACACTTATCTTCTTGGAGGTCTACATTGTTGTTTTGGCACTATGGTTATATTGGTTTACTATTGAACCGACACTTTGTGTTCACTGGCATGGTTAGTAGATTATGCACAGTCATCGGTATATGTTCACCAGCAGGTTATATGGTTCACTGACAACAATGATAACTTGGAGATCATTTGGTTATGTCAAAGACATGGATTGGAAGTTTGGATTTGGTGTTTTGCTTATTGGTCTAATGGGGTTGATAGATTTGCCTTTACCGGTAGATAGGTATAGGTTATGGACCGGTACTCCAAATCAGCATGACGCGTTATGGAGATGGTTTATTGATTGGAAAATTTGGTAAATGTATTGAGCTGACATGTTGTATTGCATCAAGACTTATTTGCAATTGATTTAATTGTAATATCTTTAGTGAGCCAACGTATACATTTGGTCTTAGGTTTTATATAAATTATTGTAAGATCTTATTGAAGATCGAGATATATGATCATGATGAGTGTGTGTGAATATTGAAGAGCGAAAATAAGCTGATCCTTGTGTGAATCACGTAGAAATTATTTAAAGGTTAAAGGAAGGTTATGAAGGTGTTTGGCACTCATGTTCAAAGCTTAAACTGGCACTGAATCCAACATTGCAGATGCTATTTTGAGCAGTACATTGTTATTGGATTTAACCATCCAATTGTAGTCAGTGTGAATCCTATCTTGTGATTGAGTAGTGAGCTCTAGGCATTTGGCCTTCTGCATGTGCAGATCCCATTTGTATACACTTACTATCTGCAATAGTATCATCTGATTGTGGTTGTTCTTCCTGGTTCCTAACACATTATGTAAAGATAATTTCAAGTATCTCTAGCAAAGTTAGTGGTATTACCCCTTCATAGTTTGAACTGATGTACATTTGGATGTGCATTGGTCTAGTGAAAAACCTATATACTTTTATATGTACTAATACTTGGGTGCTTCCTATCAGGGGGAGTAGGAGTGTGTTTCATAGGGGGAGTTATGCCCACCTTTGTCATTGTTGTGAAAGGGGGAGAGATGCAGAGTTGTGCAAAGAGAGTTATGTGTTGTTGATGAATGTTACCATCAATGACAAAGAGGGAGATTTTTGCAAATATGTTGTTGATAATTATGATTGGTTTTCACTGATGTAAGCATATTATAATTGATGGCAGCACATGGTTTTGGTGATGGTAATTCAGTAGACGTGTTCTTGAGATCTTTGGTGCCTTGGAAGATGTGTTATAGTTGATATTCAACATGAATCAATCAATTTGATGGTGATCTAGATATTTTTTTTTATCAGATATGGTGTTGATCAATTGAATTCATGTGTATCTTGATTCCATTCTTATTTTTGTTGTATTGGGCAACGATTTTTGGGTTCAGATTAAGTCTAGAATTTGAGGATAATTAGCAGCATTGATGTAGAGTGTGAGTAATGATATGGGTCCTAACTTTGTAATGGATGTAAGGTATTGATCTAATTCATGATGTGTGTCATGGTATGGTCTACTTCTCATTCCTTCGCACCATTAGAATGTTTAGTGTTGACCTATTTTAGATCTTTTTGTTGGCCAACTTAGAAGATTATGTTTCTTGGAGATAGTATATATAAGAGGATGATCTAGATGAGCTAATGTGGAAAAATTGTGGCATTGTTATGAAAGATATGCGAGATTGAAAAGGAAAGACTTGTTTGTTGATTATGTGTGAAGTGTGCTGGTATTGAGGCACTAGAAAGCAATTCCAGTTTTGCAAATTGTGTTGCAGTGGTGGATTACCTTTCTTTCTTTCTTTCCTTGACAATGAGCCTTTTTATGGGAAATGAGCATTCTGGCAGTGAGCCACCCTTTGTAAAATTACCTTAACCAATGTTTTATATTGAGAACTAACATTCTCTATGATTTTTCCCTTCTTGAGTTTTCCACGTCATATATGGTGTTCATTGTGTGATGTGTTGTGTATGTGCTTTCACATTATGTATATGCCTTGATTAATTATATTGGTTATTCCAAATGTGTATAAGAGTAGAAGAAATTGATTTGAGTTGTCAATTGATTCACCCCTTGATGAGCCAAAAGAATGGCTCTATTTTATTTATGTGTATGTGTCATTACTGGGACATTAGGAGTCTACTTATGTCTTTTAAGTTTAGAACCTTTGCTAAGTGATAATATTTTATATGTCTTGATGATATGGTCATGTGACATAAACTCATTTTATATATGTTCCTTTTTGATGCAATATAATAGGTAATTGTGCTATGATGAATATCCATGGTAATGTTGCATGTAGATTTTGAATGTTACTCTAGTAGGAATAATTAGGCCTATATTTGTGCACATTAACAATTTCATGCAGGATTAAAGAAGAATGTTGAACCGGTCTATGATGTTCAACAATAAATATTATGGAGTTGTTGGCTAGGAAAGGGATAACAAGGATTGTTGTCGAAGGAGTCAGCTAGCAGTTGGAAGTGGTTCATAATGACTTATCTAAAGACTTAATGGTTTCCTTTTTTGAAGAAGTATATTTAGGACCGAGGTTACATTAGATTCTCTCTGTTGTTCCAACAGACTTTGACTGATTCTCAGTATTTGTAATTTCACCTTCTTTTTCTCCTTGTTCAATAAAAGAATCCTCCTTGAAATTTGGGATTGGTATGATAGTTAGTTAGAAATTTCATGCTTTAAATAACCTCCCACCTTCTCTTGTACGATGGTTGAGAATAAGATAATTTCAGTTATTGTAATACAGTTCCGAGTTAAAGAGAAGCAGATTTCCTGTAATTTGTTGTTATGTTGTCAAGTACTTTTAAATCAATAACGATTATTCTTTAAGCTCCAAGCATTTGATTATGTTATCTGGATGCTTTCTAAGGGGGCCCACTTAATGATTATTCCTTTGGTTTCTTTTACCAATCATTTCTTATTCTGTACTTAGCATTATCTTAATCACAGATTGTTCCTGCAGCCACTAGAATACTTCCTTTGATTGTTTCTGTAGCTACTACGAACTGAGTAGAATCATGTTTATTGATCATGGATAAGTTATGTTTTTCTTAGTTGTTTCTTAGAAGATAGTTATCTTTCCTTACAAGCATTTTAGTTATTTGTTTCCAACATTGTCGTAGAGCAACATTTCAATTCCAGCAATAGGAAAAGTGATTGTTTCATTCATTCTAGTGCATATACTTTGTGGAACCATTTCAAGTATACGCCCTAGTTGACAACTAAATGAACCTTCATGATGAGAGATAATTACTTAGTAGGATGTCCAATCCTTGAGGTATTACTTCAAGGTCTAATTATTGAACCATTAGGAAGATCAGTCATTTTAGGCACTGGTGTCAAACTAGAAATCTTTGCAGTCATTGATAATTGTACTATGTTTTCACTAGTTAAAAACCTTATTTCCATTTACCTTTCTACAATAATGACCCATAGTACTACTATATGCCTAGGAGAAGAGATGTTTTAGGGAGGTTTCTTCCTAACAACCCCTATCCTGGTAATAATTTTGAGAAAGCTTATAATTTATTTGAAGATGGAGACCAAGATATAAACCCATTGGCTGAGTTGTTTGCCAATGTTGAGAAGCATGCAGACCAAGAACTTGTTGAGAACCCCTTTGCCTTGATACTTTATCAAGAAAGGATGGCAGGCCAAAATCCACTTAACCAAACTATCTTTGAATTCCCTATCATTGATCAGCAAGATAATAATAACCTCAAGAATATCCCTTCTTTAGTTCTCCCTATGTTTTATGGGCTTGTAACAAAGGATCGAGACACCTTTTTTTTTAATTTGATATCCTCTGTCAGAACTATGATTACACTATTGATGCTCATAGACTCAAATTGTTTCCTGCTACTCTAAAAGAAGGAGCCCTAAGATGGTTTATGAGTCTAGGGAGAGATGTTGTTGATAGTTGGGAAGCCATGAAAATCAAATTTCTTTAGAAATACAAAGAATATTGAAAAAGTGGTAATAGGGGAGATGACATCTTTAGGATGCAGCAAAAAGATGATGAAATTTGGAATATTATATTTCAAGGTTCTTGTTTTGCACAAAGAAAAATTAAGATTATACTCTTAATGAAGAATCCCAAAACTTGCTTTTTCTTAGAGGAATAAGTGATGACTATATTCAAGCTCTGGACCTAATAGGAGGGGGAGACATCACTCAAGTCCCTTGGGAAGATCTAAAGAAGATATGTCAGAACCATTCTTGAGAAGCTGTGAAAAAGGGAAGAGGATATCAAGTTACCAAAGGAAAATCCTCCAATGGAGTTTCAAGGATGGAAATTACTCACTTACTATCTAACTTCAAGCAAGATATTATAAATAACATGGCCACACAGCTGGACACACTTGAGGAAAAAAGGAAGCATGAGGAAGTAGAGGCAATCCTAACTGGATATTGCCCTCACTACAGACTAGAGAAAAGAGACTATAGATGCAAGACATTATCGAGTATTGAAAACCATCATACTTCATTAGAATTCAAACCAGTTGAAAGAGAAGAGGACCAAATCTTTTATGTAGTTCAAAGAAGACCATAGGCTCCACAACAAGGTATGCCACCTGATCCTTTATCCTTTAATGGTCCTTCTTCAAATTCATATAATCCTAGTAATCAATGGAAAACTACTTATCTTCCCTATTATGGGAACTTTCCTCAGCAACATTGGAATAATTCCCATAATGCATGGACCAATTACCAGAACTCCCCTCCTCCTTGGCAGCAAAATCAAGGAAATTGGCAGCCACCTCAAGAAAATTGGCAACAAACACCTCAATGGAGAGGAGGACAACAATGGCCAAATCAGTCCATTGGTTTCCAACAACCTCCTCAACAACCTCAATAGCAGTCTCTAATGCCTCCACCTAATCAAAATACTGCTACCCCGCCTAAACCTACTCATTTGCAAGCTCAGCCCATGCCAAATCCTAACAATAAACAACCACAAAAACAACAAGTTTATGCTACTGATCCAAATCAATACACTGCGTATGTTGTTAGTATTATTGATATCCACTTAAGGTCAGGAACAACTCTTCCTGCATCTTCACCTCCATTTATAATTGAAATGCTTGATGAAGGCCATATCCACCAAAGTGTCACTACCTCACCAGTTCCATCAAGGCCAGAATAACAAGAATCAAACAATAAACCTCCATTTCCTCAAAGATTCAAGGTAGAACCAGCCAAACAAAAAGAAGAACCCATATTTGATATTGTGGATTAGTTAAAGAATATATGTGTCGAGATTCCTTTGTTTCAAGCAATAAAGAATGTTCTAATATATGGAAAGGAAATTAAAGAAGCTTGTTTAAAAAATCCAAGAAGAAAGAAGAAAGACCCACATATGGTCCATGTTGTAGGTCAATTAGAAGACCTTATGCTAAGGAATTTTTGTGTCCCTAAGTATTCAGACCCAGGAAGTCTTGTTGTAGTAGTACTCATTAATGGAGTTCAAGTTCGGAATGCTCTTATTGACCTTGGGGCAGCTATAAATGTCATGACAAAGGATGTGATGTAGAAACTCAACATCGCTAACTTGAGATCTACAACTACTATCTTACAACTTGCAAATAGTTCTACTATTACACTAGATGGTATGGTGGAAGACCTTGTTGTAGCACTAGATTCCTGGGAATATCTAGCTGACTTTGTCATCCTCTCACCTAAAGCAACTTTAGGAGGCTATCCTATTATCTTGGGTAGACCGTGGTTAACCACAATAGATGCTTTCATAGGATGTAGGTCAGGGGATGACCATTTCTGATGGGACAAAAACCAAAACACTTGCATTATATTCACCTGCACAACCTCAACTTGAGGAAGAGCACTTAGTTTGGCTAGATATAGAAGAAGAATCTGATGAAGTCAATACAATACAATAATTGATTATGATAAGAAGGGACCCCTTCTTGCAACTTCAAGAAGAAGATGATGTGCTCTCTAATATTTTGCAAAATCAATTTGGAATTATTGCTCAAACTAGTGATTGTAATGCACAAAATGCATGTTCTCTGCAACCATTACTGTCAGCCTCTTTTGTAGAATCTCCTATGTTGGTATTTCATGAATTTTGCATTGTAGAAGTATAGTGTTGTCATTGATTTCAATTGCAACTGATAATGAAGCAAGTATTGCTATCGGTAATGATGCAATGAAGATCAACTAGTAACCCTAACTAGTTGAGAAGCATAATCCTAATCGATGGAGTTTGGATATCAGTTGTGATGATCTATGACCGAATGATGATCGGTGATGAAGATGCCATGTAAGTGTGATGCACTTGATAAGTTTCAAAATGGTTTTGGTGCGTGAAGATAACCGTTTATCTTGAGAATGATCAAATGCATAGCATGAAGTGAAAAACATATGATGAGTTATAGGATTCAATGTGCGGTGATCCAAGAATAGTTGAAGATGCCTAGAAGAATATAATGCATGTAATCTAATGGTCAAGATTGAACTGATATGTTCGTAATCTCTATGAGATTTGTAGGTTTTGTGTTGTGTTACTGACCTAATATATTTTCTTATAAGGTTGATGATTTGATTCAATGAAGTGTTGGCAATTTGGTTAAGTGTGGAAGTGATTTTTGCCGAACTAGGAGGTGTGTCTACAAAATGTTGTGAAGGCAGATAGGAGCGATAAAGGATCTGATTCGGCAAGGAAGTGCTATTTCTAGATCAGTCAAGAAGTTGTTGTTCTCTAACCATTACAACAGTTAAATCCCTTAACTAGGTAAACTTTAACAGGCTTGTTGTTAAAATCCTCTAACTAGGTGATCCATTAGCTTGGATTTGAAATCCTCCACCGACCTCCACTGAGGTTACCTTTAACAAGGTATTGCCTTTAACATGGTATTTGTAGTTAGTCCCTTAACCGGGTGGTCCTTAACCAGGTATGTTCCTAACAGGACATTATTGTATAAGCTTCTAACAAGGCTTGGCTCCTAATAGGGCAAACTTTAGAAGAGTTCAAAATAATTGTGTGCATTCATCCCCACCGTGGTTTTTCCCATTTGGGTTTCCATGTGAAAAATCATTGTGTTAAGTGGCGAATGATTTTGTTGATGTGTTTTTGAATGGTTGATTTAAATGACTCGTAAATCTGCATAGATATATTTGAATGACTAGAAATGATCTGAAACATGTTTTTACTAGTATTAGTGAAGTGGTTTAAGGTTTTGTCAACTGGTATTTAAGTTTCAAAATCTATTGCATTGTGTCACTTAGTATTAGGATAACCGGTAAAGTTTAACAGTGCAGTTGCAGATTTGTCTAAGTATCTCAACCGGTATACTTTATGAGTTGATTCAGAGTTGAAAGTTTGTTTGGTAAAATTTTAGTTTATTTTCTATCTATTGATTCACCATCCCCCCTCTCATTAGTTGCCAGATCTTTATAGTTTCATCATATTATCAATTGGTATCAGAGAGTTTCAGGTCCTCTTGAGTATAAGCCTAATAGATTGAGGAAAATATCTAGGACAAAATGATGAAGAGCAGAGGTCCGAAGTTTAATAGAGATAACTACAGAGTCTGGATTGATAGGATGAACATTTACATCAATAACATAGGAAGTCAGTATTAGTATCAAGTTGTTACTAAGTATAACTTGCCTAGTGGAATTCTAACAGATGATCAAAAGAAGGAGCAACAAAATAACAATCAAGCATTGGAGGCCATCGTTAGTACCTTTTCTGATTAAGAGTATGTTGATGTTCATGGATTGGAGACTACATATGAAGTTTGGAAGAAATTGGAAGATATCTATGGTAGTGATGAGCATGTAAATACTGCCAAGGAAGAGAGTCTAAGAGGAAAATTTGATGACATGAGAATGGCTGAAGGTGAAAACATTCAATAGTATGGTCAGAGAATCAAGGATTTTGTTGGAGAAATAAAAAGTGTTGGAGGTACAATGGAGGATGCTACTGTGGTTAGCAAGGTGTTGAGAACCCCTCTATTGGTATATGCTATCAGAGTTGCAGCTATTCACGAACTCAAATCTATTGACAAGACAAAGGTAACTCTTGACTCTATCATTGGTAAATTAACTACTTTTGAATTAAATGGTTTTGATGGAAGTGTTCAGAGGTCAGAATTTGCATTTAAAGCCTCAGTATCATCCCCACCGGTAAGGAAAAGTAGAGAAGCTAGTTACAGTCATGAATCTAGATCCAACAGAGAGATAGATGATGATGACAGTCTAATGGAACTTGAAGCATTGTTGGCTAAGCGGTTACCCAGAGGTACCGGTAAGTATAGAGGTAAACTACCATTGAAATGTTTTGCATGTAACTAGATAAGACATATTGCTGCTAACTGTCCTAGTGGAGATAATGAGCAAAAATGAGAGAAATATAGGAAGTATAAAGGAAAAGGAAAAAGAGATTGTTTCATTGCAGTGGATGGAGGCAATATAGATGAAGAATCTGAGGGTGATGCAAATGAGGACATTTTCTTTGTTGCTATCAAAGAAGGGATATCATAGCAGAAGGCATTGATCTCTCACTTGGATAGTTCAGATGACTAGATTATAGACCATGGTTGTTCACACCACATGACCGATGACCGGAGTAAGTTTCTAACATTGAAAAAATTTGATGGAAGTGTTGTGAGATTTGGGAATGACTCTCCTTGCATGTTGAAAGGGAAAGGATCCATCTCCCTCAATGGTAAGAGTAATGAATATGATGTCTACTGGGTTGAAGGTTTGAAACACAATCTTTCGAGTATTGCTCAACTCATGACAAAGGTTACCTGTTAGAATTCAAGAATGGAGTTTGCAAGATATTTGGAAGCAAAGGTGAACTGATTGCAACCGACAAACAAACCAGAGGTAACTTATTTCACTTAAACTCTAAAGTCAATAGTTGTTTGATTGAAAAAGTAGAAGATAGTTGGCTTTGGCATCAGAGGTTTTTCCATGTGAATTTTGATAACATTGTAAGAGTTGGCAAGTCAAAATCAGTAACAGGTTTGCCAAAACAAACCGTTAAATGCTTTGTGCAAGGAATGTCAGTTAGGGAAAATGACAGCCTCAACCTTCAAGAGAAAATATTTCTCATTTGAACATTTTCTATATTTGGTTCATATTGACCTATGTTGACCAATGAGGACTAGGAGTATTCAAGGTGATTGGTAGGGATGATGTGGGTCACATTCTTGAAAGACAAGATAGAAGCATTCAGCAAATTTAAGGCATTCAAAGCCTTGGTTGAGAATGAAAGTGGAAAGAAGGTAAAGTGCTTAAGAACTGATCAAGGTGGTGAATTTACTTAAGAGGAATTCACTAGATACTATGAAAACAATGGAATCAAGAGGCAGTTATCTGCAACAAGGATACCACAGTAGAATGGTATTGCAGAAAGGAACAACTAGTCATTAGTTGAAGCTACTAGGACTATCTTAAATCAAGGAGGTGTTGCTAAGACATTTTGGAGAGAAGTTGTACGCACAACTATTTATACAATGAACCTTATACTGGTTAAAAGAGGTAAAGACAATACACCCTATGAATACTGGTATGGTAGATCACCTAATGTCAGTTACTTCAAAATATTTGGTAGCAAATGTTTTATTAAAAGAAGTGATTATATTGGTAAGTTTGATGCCAAAAGTTATGAAAGCATATTTCTTGGTTACTCCACCAAGAACAAATCTTACAAGTTCTACAACAACCAGACTAAGAGGATCATTGAAAGTGTCAATGTTCGAGTTGATGAATTTCCTGAAAAATTAGAAGAAACCAACAAGGAGAGGGAAGAAGAACACGCTATTTTTGTAACCAGAACCGATAAAGCCAGAAGTTGAAGAACTGAACACAGAAGCCCCAGTTCAACTGAAACAGGAAGGTCCAACAGAAGATGAAGCAAGTGAAGAAGAAGAAGAACCTGAAAAATCAAGATCATGTTATTTCAAGGTATGTTAGACTCAATCATAGCCCCAATCAAATTATTGGAGACAAGAATGCAGGTGTGCTAACTAGAAAAAGGCTTAGAGAGAACTCTTGTATGATTTCCACCATTGAGACTAGAACTGCAAAAGAAGCTTTTGCAGATGAAGACTGGGTTAAGGAAATGGAAGAAGAACTTGACCAAATAGAGAAGAATAATACTTGGTCATTGGTACCCAGACCAGAAAACAAGAATGTAATAGGTACAAAGTAGGTATTCAGAAACAAATTAAATGAAGATGGAGTAGTGGTCAGGAATAAGGCCAGACTGGTATGCAAAGGATATGCACAAGAGGAAGGTGAAGATTATGGTGAGACATTTGCACCAGTAGCAAGATTGGAAGGAGTAAGGACTTTACTTGCATTTGTAGCATACAAAGGATTTAAAGTATATTAGATGGATGTTAAGTCAGCATTCTTAAATGGAATATTGGAAGAAGATGTCTACATTGAACAACCAGATGGTTATGCACTGACTAAAGAAAAGGATATGGTGTACAAGCTACATAAAGCACTATATATAATGAAACAAGCACCAAGAGCATGGTATGAAAGATTTCACTCTCACTCAGTAAAGATAGGTTTTCAAAGAACCAATGAAGATAGTAACATATATCTCAAGACAGAAGAAGATAAGATATAGGTAAGTCAGGTATTTGTTGATGATATCATTTTTGGAGGAAATAATGATATGTGTCATGATTTTGCTAATGAAATGAAGAATGAGTTTGAAATGTCACTGGTAGGTGAGATAAAAAAATTCATTGGTCTGCAAATCCAATAGATGAAGGAAGGTATTTTTATCACACAATCCAAGTATGTGAAGGAAGTGTTAAGAACTTTTGGAATGGGAGACTGTAAACCAGTTGGAACATCAATGGTTACAAGTTGTAAATTATCAAAGGAAGATGATTCTCCACCAGTGGATGAAAAGGAATACAGATCCATGATAGGTAATCTACATTATGTTTTCCATAATAGACTGGACATTTAATAGACTGGACATTGCTCATGCAGTAGGATTGGCTGCCAGATTTTAGAAAAGCTTGAAGGAGTCACACATGGTTGCAACCAAAAGAATTTTTCAAATACTTGAAAGGCACTATAGATTATGGATTATGTTATCCATATGTAGGAAACTTTGACTTGAAAGTCTATACTGATGCACATTAGGCAGACAATATTGATGAGAGGAAGAGTACAACCAGAGGAGTATTTTTTCTTGGAGGCAAATTAGTATCTTGGAACAGAAAGAAATAGAGTTGTATCTCTCAATCAATAGCAGGACCTGAGTATGTTTCAGCTTACATGAATTGTACCTAGGCAATCTAGATGAAACACATATTGGAATGTTTCAAGCTGAAGATATCAGAACCGGTAAGAATTTTTTGTGATAACACAAGTGCTATAAATATTTCTAAGAACCTGGTGTTGCATGCTAGGACAAAGTATATAGAGCTGAAGTATCATTTCCTAAGAGAGAAATTTCAAAGCAAGGATGTCTCACTGGAGCATGTTTCCACTAAATAATAGCTAACATATATTTTTACTAAGCCTCTGCCTAAGGCTACATTTAATTACCTTCGAGGTAAGTTAAGGGTTTTACCCCTACATGAAGTCAATTAAGAAGATAGGGAAGCCATCAATCCTAGAGCCTAATGAAAATATTGAAGAAGGATTGGTGAATAATGGAGCTACTCCACAAGGGGAGTAGCTAATTCCAAATCGGTGAAGCATGGATGAGAACCTGAATGGTTTACCTTCACTTTGATATTGTTGTCAAAGGGGAAGAAGAATTATATATGATTGATAGCCAGTTACCAGCTAAAGATATGAAGATACAGTTGAAGGACAAAATATGATTGGAAAATGTAAACCAGGATTCCTATACCTATGTATGTGCTTTACTCTCAATCATGACAATCAATCAGTATTGATATTTTTATTACCATGAATGCCAAAGGGGGAGAATGTTTGTATTGCATGAAGTTTGCATTGGAGAAGTATAGTGTTGTCTTTGATGTCAATTGCAACCGGTAATGATGCAATAAAGAAACCAGTGTTGATGTAGTGAAGATCAACTGGTAACCCTAACTAGTTGAGAAGCAGAACCCTAACCGATGGAGTTTGGAGATTGGTTGTGATGATCTAGACTGAATGATAATTAGTGATGAAGATGCCACATAAGCATGATGCACATGATAAGTTTCAAAATGGTTTTAGCACATGAAGATAATCATTTATCTTGGGAATGATCAAATGCATAGCATGAAGTAAAAAATGTGTGATGATTTACAAGATTCAATGTACAGTGATCTAGGAATGGTTGAAGATGCCTAGAAGAATGTAATGTTGATTCCATGCAATCTAATGGTTAAGATTGAACTGATATGTTTTTAATCTCTATGATATTTGTAGGTTTTGTGTTGTGTTACCAACCTAATTTCTTTTCTTATAAGGTCGATGATTTTATTCAATGAAGTTGTGGCAATTTGGTTAAGTGTAGAAGTGATTGTTGTCAAACCAGGAGGTGTGTCTGTAGAATGTTGTGAAGGCAGATAAAAGTGATAAAGGATCTGATTTAGCAAGGAAGTTCTATTTCCAGGTCAGTCAAGAACTCGTTGTTCTCTAACCATTACAACAGTTAAATCCCTTAACCAGGTAAGCTTTAGCAGGCTTGTTGTTGAAATCCTCTAACCAGGTGATCCATTAGCTTGGATTTGAAATCCTCCACTGAGGTTACCTTTAATAGGGTATTGCCTTTAACAAGGTATTTGTAGTCAATCCCTTAACCGAGTGGTCCTTAACCGGATCTGTTCCTAACAGGACATTATTGTATAAGCTTCTAACAAGGCTTGGCTCCTAACAGGGCGAACTTTAGAAGAGTTCAAAATACTTGTGGGTATTCATCCCTGTTTATGGTGAAAATGGATAACAATAAACAACAATATTGAAAGACTAAATGGATTCAACCACCAAACCCTAGCCTAACAATGAACAAGGATCCACCATAACATATGAAGATTACCTAAGACAATGCAAAATAACTCAAAATCACAAAGATTATACCATCACATGTCCAATAGGGTTTTGATCTCCATTCTTCCTATCTCCATTGATCTTGCTTGATATATTTGCCCTCAGATTTTTATATGCACAAGAGCTCAACAAAGAACAGAATGTGGTTGCAAGTAGGATCGTAGTGTAGCCAAGTACTCCAAAATCAGTCATTAGGGTTTGACAATGAAGAAAGCATCTCCTTAAATAGAAGACACAATATGAAATGGAGGGATAAGATTGAGAGGTGTAAAAAGAGAGGTCGGCTAGGATTAAAGGGTAGGTAGAGAAAATAGTAAAATAATGAAAGAGGTAGGTAGTGTAGGAATTAAGAGATGAATGACATGTGTCATGTGTAGAAAAAGCTAATGAATTAATTAAATAAATAAAGATTTATTTAATAAATAGAAGAAGTAGGATAATTAAATAAATAAAAATATTTATTTAATTTAGGAAAAGGATAATTTAAATAAATAAATGTATTTATTTAAATGAGAAATAAGGCTAGAAGAGGATAAATGAATTAATTAAATAAATAAAGATTTATTTAATAAATAGAAGAAGTAGGATAATTAAATAAATAAAAATATTTATTTAATTTAGGAAAAGGATAATTTAAATAAATAATTGTATTTATTTAAATGAGAAATAAGGCTAGAAGAGGATAAATGAATTAATTAAATAAATAAAGATTTATTTAATTAATAGAAGAATTAGGCTTAGATAATTAAATAAATAAAATATTTATTTAATTAGACATGACAATTTTAGGTGTCTACATTTTGCCCCTCTTTGAGACAATGCGGCTTGTCGCGTTGTTTCAAAGAAGATAAGATAAACTGATACAGAGTTGCCCCAGAATGGGAATGATATGCCCCCTCGAGAGATTGGATGAAAATGTCTGAAAAGATTGCAGACAATCTCTCGATAAGAAAGAGAGGCTAGAATGGACTGATCGGATAAAGTGACAAAGTCAAGGATGAGCTGCTAGAGCTGAGAGAGATCTGCCAGGGCCAGGCAGACGAGATCCAGGAGTTAGAGCGGGAGAGGGATCGCCTCAGGATTAGACTCAGGGACACAGAGTGAGAGAGAGACCAGGCCATCCAGCGATATACTGAGGCCGAGGCAACTCTGAGGGCAGGGAGGCAGGCGGCAGAGGATACAGGGGCAGGCTACGCATATGTGCTGCGAGCCGGAGAGGAGATTGGGTATTGGAGGGACCTGTACTATGGTGCCGTGCTAGCGGATCAGCGGGCGAGGAGCTTCCATAGATCGTCGCGCACAGCGATGGCTATGGGAGGGAGTCGCAGGAGGCAGGCATCTAGCGGTGGGGTCATGGGTCCTCCACCACCACCAGATAGGCAGGGAGATCCTGGAGTGGGTCCATCTACAGCTCAGCGTCCGTCGAGGCCAGGCGGCTCCAAGGGAGGGAGTTCATCATAGCCATAGAGGGCTCCCCTTGTATCAGTATATGTACCATTTTTGTATTGTAGACACCTGCGGGTGATCTTGTAGCCATATGATTCTTTTGACATCATTGTATCATGACACATTTTGATTATATATGAGAGATGATCCATTTTTGCGGCAGCTATATGCATGTGTACCTTATGTGATGTATGTTCTTATGTGATACATGTTTTATGATATGGATGCTTATATGATGTAATGCAATATATTTTTGTTCTTTTATGTTGTATATGTGATGCATGATGCAAATGTGAATGTATGTAATGCAAATGAATATGATAATGCAAATGATTATTTACATAATGAAAATGTGAGATGTGCTAACATGTGTTGTATGCAGGATGTGATGCAATTGTGATATCTATATGTATGTATGAAATGCTTATATGTGGTGATGCAGGTGTAACTATATGAAATGCAAATGTTTTTGGTCTGTCATTATACTCAGTCATGTGACAGCGGGCTACGCGGACTCGAGAAGGATGATGGAAGTCAATCAAGAAAGGGGGATGAAAGATAGAAGATATGAAAGTGAAAGAGCTTCTTGTGCGTTATCATCACTGAGCTTTATTATGGCAGAATAGGTTATGACAATCGAGGCATCTGTTCGGCCCAGAAAGTCATTGTACCTTTTTGTATGGAGATAAGACAGTCACAAACAAGGAATGCCCCAGTTCATACTAGACTCACAGCGTCCTCATATCCTTGGACAAGTCATAGCATTACTAAGAGACAATCCATAGACAGCAAATGCAAATAGGTGACGATACCCCATCCTCGCCTTTCTAGTCAAAGACATCCTGGAGATAGAATCTCTAGTCAAAGACATCCTGGAAAAGCTAAAAGACATGTCACCAAAAGATAAAATCAAAAGAAAACCAAGACTCGACACCAACATCCACTATAGTCCTCAATTTTAGTGTCTCTTGTCACTTGTTTAAGTCTTATTTGATTGTGGTCACAATGTTCACTTTCACAAAAAGGATAGATAGCACTGAACCATATGTTGTCTGAGTCTGTTGAAAGATTTGATTTGTTGAAGCCCATTGTTGCTGTTGTGTCTCATCTGAAACTGACTGAATCCATGAAACTGATACTTTATTGTGGAGAAAACAAAACTTTATTGCGGATCTGTGATGCAAATGTTGCTTTATTGCGGATTGTGCGCGGATAGACTGAAGAAAGCTGGAAGAAACTGTACTCCTCAAAACATGTGATGTTCTCAGTTCCACACCCATTACTAGACGTAGGATTGGCCGTAGTCACAGATAGGATCTGATTTATTATGGATGGAAAGGGATGTGAAAAGGGATGTTTATGGATGGCTAACCAATCTTAGGTAGATCAATAACAAGCCATGATGGGAATGGGTAAGTTTATTGTGAACGAATAGGTTGTGAGTGTGTGCAATGTGAAAGGATGAAAGAGAATCCTGAAGGATGGAGGAGCAAAGTCTCTACGCATGGCGCTGGTGACCCAGTTTTCACCATGGTACTTGCCCAGGGCGCCACCGAAGTGGTTTTCACCATTGGATGAAATTATTTCTCTTTGCTTTTTTGGATTTTTCAATTTTTTTTGTGTCACAAGGCGCCTGTTTGCCAGGTTTTCACCAAGTAACGATTTTTTTGTTTTATTATTTTTTTGTATTTTTGAAATTTTTGATTTTTTTTGTATTTTTGAATTAGGATATTCCAAAGAGCTTATGTGTAGAACCTGCGAAGGTGCATGCTGTTGATAGGATCCTCCAAGGGTTCACCTTCTGTAGTTGAGAGCTGATATGCCCTAGATCCATATACTGCTGTGATGATGTAAGGACCAAGCCAGTTTGGTTCGAACTTGCCCTTCTTATCTCTATCTTGCTGATTCTTGGGGTTCTCTCTGAGGACTAAGTCACCTACCTCAAATGTGCGAGGCTTGACTTTGTGATTGTAACTGCGACTCATTCGTTGTTGGTAAGCCTTGAGATGATTAAAAGCAGTGTGCCTTCGTTCCTCCAGTAGTTCTAGTTCTTGTAAGCGAGAGACCCTGTAGTCTTCATCGTTGATTATGTTTCTCAAGGAGACCCGTAAAGAAGGTAGCTCAACCTCAATAGGCAAGATGGCTTCAGAGCCGTAGACAAGTGAGTAAGGTGTAGCTCCTGTAGGTGTGCGGACACTTGTACGATAGGCCCAGAGTGCAGGATTGAGTTGGATATGCCAGTTACGGCCAGCGTCGTCGACTATCTTTTTAAGGATTTTGAGAATTGTTTTATTAGACGCCTCAGCTTGGCCATTACCTTGGGGGTAATATGGTGTGGAGAAACGATGGGAGATATGGAAGCGCTCACAGAGTTCACGAACATCCTGATTTTTGAAAGGACGCCCGTTATCAGTAATAATGGAAGTAGGAATCCCGTATCGGCAAATGATGTAGTTCAAGATGAAGGTAGCGATTTGTTTCCTAGTAACTTGTGTGAGAGGCACGGCTTCAATCCACTTTGTAAAATACTCTGTGGCTGTGATAATGAATTTATGTCCATTGGAAGAAGGAGGGTGAATCTTGCCTATGAGATCAAGTCCCCACTGACAAAAGGGCCAAGGAGATGCAAGTGGTTGTAGTTCCTATGCTGGTGCATGTATAAGGTCTCCATGAATTTGACACTGCTTACACTTCTTGACAAACTGATATGCATCTTTTTCCATAGTAGGCCAGTAGTATCCAGTCCTGATGAGTTTCTTGGCCAAGGTAGGACCACTAGTATGCGGACCACATATCCCTTCGTGCACTTCTCGTAATGCAATCTGAGCTTCGTCACTCTCTAAACATCTAAGAAGGGTGCTATCTAGACCTCGTCGGTATAGGATATCAGCTAGGATAATGTATCAGGAGGATTGGCGAATGAAAGTGCGGCGTTGGTTGTTCGATAGATCGGGAGGTAAGATATTGTCGCGAAGGTATGTGAATATGGAACCATATAACTGGGATTCAGGACCAACAACACATATCATTTCCGTAGGAGTGATCTCATATGACAGAATCAGTAGGTTGTCTACCAGGAACTCATAGCAGGTCTCATTTTGCGATAGATCAATGAGTGAAGCAATTGTAGCCATGGCATCAGCAGCACGATTCTGTTCTCTTGGTATCTGCTCAAACTCTATCTTTGCAAAGTGCTGTTTCAGCTCATCTACTAGTTGTTTGTAAGGCATTAGCTTTTCATATTTTGTTTGATAATCATCAGTTGCTTGACGGATGACCAGTTGAGAATCCCCAAAAACATGAAGCTCTTGGATCTTCCACTAAACTGCAATTTTGAGCCCAGTTGTTAATGCCTCGTATTCCGCTATATTGTTAGTGCAAGGAAATGATAAGCGATATGACTTTGGTATAGAATCACCTTGGGGAGTTATAAAGAGTATACCTACTCCTGCCCCATGCTGTGTGTATGAGCCGTCAAAATATAATTGCCATGGCTTTGCAGGTGATATTGTTAGAATGGACTCATCTGGAAATTCTGACTGTAGAGGAGCATCATCTATCATGGGAGCATCTGCCAGTTGATCTGCAATTGCTTGTCCTTTTATAGCTTTTCTGTCCACGTATTCAATGTCGAATTCACTCAAAATCATTACCCACTTGGCCAGCCGCCCAGTAAGTGTAGCTTTGTTGAGCAGATATTTTAGTGGATCAATTCTGGCAATCAACTTAGTCTTGTGAGTGAGCATATAATGTCATAATTTTTGTGAAGCAAAGACCACAGCGAGACATGCACGCTCAATTGGTGTGTAGTTCAGCTCATATCCCACCAATGTGCGACTGATATAGTAGACTGCTTTTTCCTTGCCGTCAGGTATTTGCTGTGCTAGGAGTGCCCCCAGTGCTGTCGGAGTAGCTGATATGTAAAGTAGCAATGGTTGATCTGGAATTGGTGGCATCAAAACTGGCGGGTTCAACAGATAATCTTTGAGCACCTGAAAAGCCTGTTGACAGTTCTCATCTCATTTGAACTTGATGTTTTTGTGTAGCAGGTGCTGGAAAGGGTTACACTTATCTGCAAGTTGTGCTATGAATCTTCGTATGGACTGGAGTCTCCCTTGTAAAGATCGAAGTTGACTAATATTCTTGGGTGGTGGCATGTCCAAGATAGCCTTTACTTTCGCTGGATCGGCTTCTATTCCTCTTTTAGACACAATGAATCCTAGGAGCTTCCCGGAGGTTACTCCAAAGACACATTTCTTTGGGTTTAATCTTACCTTGTATTTTTCCAACCGATCAAAAGCAACTGAAAGTATGTCCAAGTGTGTATTTCTGTCTATTGATTTAACCAAAAGATCGTCAACATAATCTTCCACGGTTATGTGCATGAGATCATGGAAGATAGTAGTCATGGCTCGTTGATACGTGGCACCTGCATTTTTCAGCCCAAAGGGCATGACATTCCAGCAGAAGGTTCCCCATGGACAAGTGAATGATGTTTTATGTTGATCCTCGGGTGCTATCCTGATTTGATTATATCCAGAAAATCCATCCATTAAGGATAACATCTCATGGCCTGCTGTGAGATCAACAATTAAATCAATGTTTGGTAATGGGAAATCGTCCTTTGGACAAGCCTTGTTGATATCTCTGAAGTTTGTACATATTCGGATGCTGCGATCTGGTTTGCTAACAGGTACTAAGTTGGAAATCCATTCAGGATAATCAATTGGGCGTATGAATCCGACATCCAGTAATTTCTCCAGCTCTGCCTTGACTAATAATGCCACTTGTGGGTGCATTTTCCTCAATTTTTGTTTTACTGGTTTTGCCTCCGGTTTGACTGTTAAATGATGCATTACTAAATCGGGGTCTAGCCCAGGCATATCAACATAAGACCATGCAAAGTTGATTTGTCGTCCCTTAAAGAAGCTTATGAATCTTGCTTTCTCGGCCTCTGTCAATGATTGAGCCAAAAATATGTTATGTGGAACCTCTACTGTACCAATGTTTGTCTTTATAGTCTCTTCTACCAACATGGATGATTTTTCCTCGTATGATGCTGGGAGAATGTCGAGCCTTCCATCTTCGGGCACCTCAGAGAGGTTTTCACCCTCAGATACGTCCTTTCTTTTTACTTTTTTGGGGTCAGATAGCGCCACAGTGTGGTTTTCGCCATAAGACCCTTGTTTTGTTTTTATTTTCACATTTTTGCGACTGGAAGGTCCGACACCCTCACCAAAGTATGCCACGTTGTTGAGCTCTATGGCGTATCCTGCTTTGTGGTCTCCAAGGGGAAGATCATCTCGATGCCAAGGTAGTCGATAATAGCTTCGTCATTTTGAAATGTATCAAATTGTGCTGGTCCTTCATGATCCCAGTCAATGAGTTGGGGATGAACAAGGGGAAGGTCTTTAGTGTTTTCAGAGTTTGCTGGACTAATAGTGAAGATGTGGTTATATTCAGGTATGTCAAGGCAATCGTCAAAGTCACCGATGGCACTCTCCTCATCAGTTTCGATCGTGAGTGAATCCAAATTGTCATCACTAGTAGAGCCTTCTGGGACAGGTGTCCTCATCCTATGTGATTTTGACCTAGGACCTTGAAACGAAGCTTGTGCGGGATCCTTATGGGTTGGTTTTTGACCAACTCTGAACTTTTTGTAAAATTCCTCCTCCTCTGTGGGTTCATTTGGCTCTCTGAATGTTTCAGTGAGCTCATAGTCACTGGAGGATTTGTCTGAACCCCATTCCCACTCATTGGAGTCTGTGGAAGGATAATCCTCTTGTTGAACTTCGGCAACTTTAATTCACCATACCTCTTTTGTTCTTTTATTATGTAGTCTGGGATTCAGAAAACCAAGCCCCTTGGAGCGTTCCCTTCTTGTAGTTAGCTCAGGTTGTAAGGGCTCCATGACACCTTCTTTGCGTAGTCCGAGAGGGCTTTTTCCATCATACCCAAATCTTTGCAAAATTTTGAAGCCTTTGCCATAGTTCTCACAGGGTATAATAATCTGATCATGTGTGTCCTCTTCAATGTCCTTATAGAGCATTTTATATAAATCTTCTTCTTCTAGTTCACCCCATTTTTGAAAGATGGTAGGATCCCATTTGAGCATCATGATGGAGATTTTCTTGTTAGGATGTGGCCTCCCATATTCCTTGGGAGAGGTCATGACTTGTCGTAAAAACATTGTCTGATTCAGAGTGTATTCTCCCATGCCTTTGTCTTGAAACTTGCCTCTAAGTTCACCTTGTTTGGATGTCGAGGGCTTTAATGACTCAGGATCAATATATGCTGAAGAAGGAGTAGCCTCACGATTGCTGGGGATGATAGTCTCAGTATGTGATCTCAAGTTATTACAATATATGAATGGATTTGGATCACCATTGACCGTTACCTCGACTCCATTGTGAGGGAACTTTATGCACTGATGGTATGTTGATGGGACTGCCCTCATTTCATGAATCCAAGGACGTCCTAGCAATATGTTGTATGTGAGATCAAGATCTAGGACTTGACAAACCACATCCTTTGTGACTGGCCCTATTCTTAGCGGTAAGGTGACTGTGCCCTTGGACGAGCGCTCTTCATCATCATAAGCCTTGATGGTGATTTGGTTTGTAGCATTCACAGCCTTGTTAGAATATCCCAATTGTCTTACGGTACTCAAGGTACAAATATTAAGACCTGCTCCTCCATCTATCAGGACTCGCTTTATTCGATGTTTATGTATGAAGGCTTCAACATGTAGAGGTGCATTATGTGGCTGACTTATGGAGGCGTCATTGGCTTCTGTGAATGTGAGGGAGTGTGGAATGGATAGGTATCCTACCATGGCTTGAAACTGGTCCATGTTCAGATCAGTAGGGACGGCAGTATCTCTCAAGATTTTGTCAAGGATAGCTTTATGTGCAGGAGATATACGTAAGAGCTCAAGAATAGATATGAGCGCAGGTGTCTTCCCTAATTGTTCTACAAGGTCGTACTCAGGCTTGGTTGATGAAAGATTGGTATTCTTAGTAGAGGCACCTGGCAATGTGATCTTACCTCGACGGGTTGTAACATGACATTCAGAGGTAGATTCAGATGAAGATCCCACACCTTTTAGGACAATTTTGGGTTTCTGAGAAGGATTCTCAGGATTTTTGTTTTTGATAGTAATGGTAGAGATATGATTGTCCATTGAGATGTGATTGATAGTAGAATCATAATTGTAAGGTGCTCTAGTGTAATTAGCTTGATCATCTATGACTTTGCCTTTTCCTTTGTCATGTTTTGGGAATGGTTCTTTAAACACCTCATGTTCTTGGTTAGATGAATGTCCCTCAATCTCAATATCTCCTCTGTCAATGAGATCTTGTACAATGTTTTTCAATCGATGGCAATTACTTTTCTTATGACCCTTGCTCTTATGAAACTCACAAAATTCATCATCATTCCACCAATTTGGTTTGACCTTTGGTTCATAAGGAGGAAAATCTGGAACTGTAATTACTTTGTTTGCTACAAGCTTTTTGAATACTGATTCAAGTGGTTCTCCCAATGGAGTGTACTTCCTTCGTGGTCTAGAAGTTGTTTGAGTGTTCACCTGATTGTTGGTAGAACTTGATCCAGAAAAGACAAACTTGGGTCTCACAGTGTTGTCATCAACAACACCATCATTAACTGTGTTCTTGTTCTTATTCCAAAATTTTGGTTTGTCCTTTCCTTTGAAGTCCTCTTTGTTTTCTTTGAATAGTTTGATAACTCCTTGTTCAATTAAGACCTTTTCTATTGCTAGGCCCTTTTCAATAACGTCCTTGAATGTAGACAAACAAGCTTTTCTGAGATCATAGCCAATAGCCTTGTTAACATTTTGTGTGAACATCTCCACCATTTGTTTCTGCGGGATTTCACAAGAGCATCTGCTAGCTAAGTTTCTCCATCTTTGTAAAAATGTTGCAAAAGATTCTCCTTCCTTTTGCTTGGTATTGCACAAGGTAGTAACTGAGACATCTATTTCAATGTTGTAGGAGAAATGCTGAATGAATGCCTCTGCTAAGTCGCCCCATGACTTAATACCAGGAGGTAATTGAGAAAACCATTCCATAGCTTGATCGCCTAAGCTCTGTGGGAATAACCTCATTAAGTATGTTTCTTCTGCGGCTACCTCAATGCAAGCTGTGAAGAATTGTCTTATGTGTGCCTTGGGGTCTCCTCTCCCTCTATATTTGTCGAATTTTGGTGTCACAAAATGTGGAGGAAATGGAGGCATTGGAATGCTCTTATCAAAGGGATAAGGACATATATCTCTCATAGTGTATGTAGGTTTTGGTGTACTCATGTCCTCCATTTTCTTTTGTAGATCTCTAATTTGTTGCTCCAAATTATTCTTGGGAGGAGATGGATTTCTTGTAGCATACCCCATGTTTGAAACACCCATTTGAGGAGGAGCTTGTTGCATGTATGGATGATACTGATCGTAGACATGTCCATATGGAGGTCTATATTGTTGCGACATGTATGGAGCACTTGGCATAACTTCTTGTTGAGGGACCCCATATCTATTTTGTGTGTATAAACCATATTCAATAGGCCTTTCATTTTCCATTGTGTTGCCCCCAATTTTGACATGAGGTCTCCTTGTGTCAAAATTTTGAGGATGTCCTTGAGTATCCACTTGTCTTGATGGATCTATACCTTGAGCATGTGTTTGAGCATATCTGTCTGCATAAGGTTTCCATGATGGTCTTCGAAGGTAAGTATCATATGTTTGAGTTTGTGTATGTGGGATTGCTGGCTTTTGAAGCAAAACTGATGGTGACTCCGACATCATATTATTTGGTCCTCTATTTCCTCCACTATTTGGTCTCCTTTGATCCATGTTAGGTTGAGCTTGTTGTGAAGGTCGACTTTCCATAAGTTGAGATAAGTCAAAATCATGTGGTATTTTAGCTCCACTTTGTGCCATCATGTTTAAAACGTATTGACGATCTCTCCTCATTATCTCTTCAACCAATCTATTGAATTGAGGATCCATTATGGATTCTTGTATGTCTGCTGATAGTATTGAAGAATTGTCCACTGTGTCATTGTGTGTAGCATTGTTGTTTATAGTTTTTGCGCTTTCCACATTTGGATTGTGTCTATAAACATTCATGTCTGGTAATGTAGTGTGCTCAGGATTGTAGAATAGATCATTGTCATACTCATAAGAACTCATGTTTACGGACTCTTGAGCTTCTTTAGCTATTCTCCTAGATTTTTGAAGGCAGGTTTCAACCATGAACTAGGTGTTAGACCAAGATGTGAGAAACTAGATGAAAAATGACAAGAGTATGGAAGACCAAGAGTTGTATGAAGTGTAAATGAATCTTGAGGTGTACTTGCAATGTCCAAAGTGTAAGACCAAGTATGTAAGTAGTAGAGTAGGTGTGACTTCCAAAGAGAGGATCGTTTCTCTTGATGAGGTAAGCACACCTTGACTCTAAGTAAGACCAAATGAGACCCAAAGGTAAGAAACCTTAATGAGGGACCACTTAGCAAAGTGTAGTTGTATGTAGTGTGTTGACAAAGTATGATGAGGACAAGTAAGTGACCTTTTGACTCAAGTTTAGACAATTGTGAATGTAAAATGAGGTATGAAGCAATGATGGACTATGTGAGACCTTAGAACAGGCTGAATGCTAGATGAAACCTGAAGAGACAACCTAAGAAGCTCAAGTATGCCGAAACTAATTTTCTTTGTTTGCTTGACTGTTAAAGTTTTCAAATCCTGACACAGACGCCCCTGTATACTTCACAGACGCGTTTTCCAGACACAAACGCTACTCTGTTTGACGCAGACGCTGTTAAAAACATAGACGGTATTCTATACTTCACAAACGCGCTTATCTAACGCAGACGCAGTTTGAACAGACACAAATGCGTTTCTGTAACCTTAGTGCAATTTTTTCCTATCTGTGAAGTTGTTTTGTGACCAAATCTGATTTTTTGACTGTTTTTCGTGACAAGAGGACACAATGTTGATGACTCAATGTTTGCAAACTGTTTAGACTCCAAAAGTGTGTTGTTTGATGTAAAAAGTTTTTTGCATAGACTTGAAGACACAAAAGACACAATATTTTGCTATTTTGCCTTGAATGTTTGAGTGTTTAGCATAAGACAAGCACAAATCTTAGGGCTGGCCAAGACAATAGTTGTTGATCCCACATAGGGTTTTACCCCCGAGGCTATGCTATTCAGAGCGGATACTTAGATGCTTGACCTCACTGGCTCCACCCTCGGCACTCACTTCTCAGGTCAGCCAAGCATCAGTCCCCATGAAAACTCCCCATGGCGAACTTTGTATCTCTACTAAGAACCGTATGTGTGTGGGCCGCTACCAGAGGTTCGACCTCCTGCCTCAACAACTAGAAGGATTTTGGCATCTAAAACAAAGAGGTGCTAGTAAGGGCATCCGCTCGTGTGGCCATACATGTAGCACTTTCAGCTCTGTAAATACAGAAGGCTCCCAGTCGGTAGGGGTTACGCCCTAAAAATGATCAAATAAATTTGATCAAACGGGTTTATGGGGAGACATAGTGTCGGTATGAACTAATTAGCACACGTTATCCATACTTTTCACCATGAATACATTTGATTATAGTGGTTTGGATGAGGTAGGTTTTCCTCGCTACCACTTGGGTCGTTCTCTTCTCACTAGTAGTCCTAATGACCACACGGGAAGACAGGCCCTCTAAAGAATAAACAAAAAGAGCCTATTGCTCAAGACACAAAAGACAATGATTCAATTTTAGTGCACCAATTGAAGTGTTTGCTAAGCTATGAAAACAAGGCACACAATAAAATTACAAAACCTTAGCTAAGGCCCTGCAACAAAATTGTTAGTAGTTTGGGTTGTTTCAAATGATAACCCCTTCCTGCAAGCACACAAGTTAGGTAAATTTTAGAAAACCCAAAAAGACTTTGTGAAAAGGGGCCTTCAACAAAAACGTATTTGCCTCCAAAGCAAGCTACACAAAACTAAGTTAGCTAGATCTGCAAGGGTTAGCCAAAAATAAACCAGATCCGAAACCCTAAGTACAAAATCCGAAAATCCAAATCGAAGAAACTTGAAAAATTTACAAAACAGAATGCACAGACGCCCTTATACCAGACATAGATGCGTCTGCGTGACACAGACACTGTTCTGTGATTCACAGACGCGATCAGAGGTCACAGACGCCTCTCTCAAACGCAGACGCGATAAGATCCAGCGTAGACGCGGTTAAAATTCTCAGACGCGATTCCAGAAACCTGCAAAAATAAAAATCTGGCAAAAACACAGGCACGATTTACGATATCACAGACGCTTCTGAAACACAAAAACGTGATCCGAACACTCGCAGACGCGGAAAAAACCTAAAATGTCGTCGAAATTGTCCGATCTGCAACTTCAAAAATGCAAAATCTGCAACAAAATGTTAAATGCAAACGGACAAGAGTCCCACCGGGCGTGCCAAAATGTTTATGGTGAAAATGGATAACAATAAACAACAATATTGAAAGACTAAATGGATTCAACCACCAAACCCTAGCCTAACAATGAACAAGGATCCACCATAACATATGAAGATTACCTAAGACAATGCAAAATAACTCAAAATCACAAAGATTATACCATCACATGTCCAATAGGGTTTTGATCTCCATTCTTCCTATCTCCATTGATCTTGCTTGATATATTTGCCCTCAGATTTTTATATGCACAAGAGCTCAACAAAGAACGGAATGTGGTTGCAAGTAGGATCGTAGTGTAGCCAAGTACTCCAAAATCAGTCATTAGGGTTTGACAATGAAGAAAGCATCTCCTTAAATAGAAGACACAATATGAAATGGAGGGATAAGATTGAGAGGTGTAAAAAGAGAGGTCGGCTAGGATTAAAGGGTAGGTAGAGAAAATAGTAAAATAATGAAAGAGGTAGGTAGTGTAGGAATTAAGAGATGAATGACATGTGTCATGTGTAGAAAAAGCTAATGAATTAATTAAATAAATAAAGATTTATTTAATAAATAGAAGAAGTAGGATAATTAAATAAATAAAAATATTTATTTAATTTAGGAAAAGGATAATTTAAATAAATAAATGTATTTATTTAAATGAGAAATAAGGCTAGAAGAGGATAAATGAATTAATTAAATAAATAAAGATTTATTTAATTAATAGAAGAATTAGGCTTAGATAATTAAATAAATAAAATATTTATTTAATTAGACATGACAATTTTAGGTGTCTACAATCCCCACCGTGGTTTTTCCCATTTGGTTTTCCACATGAAAAATCATTGTGTCAAGTCACTAATACATTTGGCCTAAAATTCCGAAGGAGGTTTCCGATGGAGAAGGTATATTATGACCAAATTTGATTTTTTTTTTTAAATATCCGAATTCGTTGGAATTTTGATGATAATTCCACATTTAGTTTCGACAGAGAAAGAATTGGCAATGAAATATGTGTTTTTTGAGAAAAAATGCCCGCGTTCGTCAAAATTCTGATGACCGTGGGCATTACTTAAAAAAAAAAAGAGCAAGTCATTTGATAAATCATTAAAACCACCTAGGCTTTGTCCCATCAACCTTTGGCATCCACAAAGTCATGGGGCATTACAAGGAGGGGAACAAAACATTCAGGATTGAGGTCACCCAGGATAGGTAGATAAGGGCCTCCATAGTTTGGGGTGGGGGGTGCCGCCAAGATCCAGTTGAAGAAAAAAGGTAGGGTAATCAACCAATTCATTCAGAGGATGTTTTATCAACTAAAAATCTTCTATTAAGTTGGTAATCCACTTTTAGAGTGAATAATAAAATTTTAATGAAATGCTTACAAATCTGATGCCCATAATCTGTTGTTCACTGATCAAAATTCTGATGCCCAAAAATCGTTATGTTTGTGACAATGTGTCGAATTTGCTTGATGTAGTGATGAAATTGTTTGAATTTTACATAGGAGGTTGCATTTGTCTTGGTTGATGATCAAGTTCTATCCTTTTTATAATGATTTTTACTGCTCATAATTTTTTTTCCCCTAGCTCATATTCATTGTTTGGTAAAAGAATAGATAAATAAGATTGAATTGGATGGTTGATCAAATGAAATGATAAATTATCCTCTTTATAGGCATAACCTCTTTCTTGTCTTCCTTTCTCCTTGAGTGGTGTACCCTTATGATAGCCGACTTAGCTTTTGATATGTTTATTAAAAAAAAAATGGAATTTTCAATAGTTGTTCTTGAATACGATTCTCTTTTTAGATCCATGTTAGCCTTCATTTCCTTTTAGCTGGGCCAAGTTCTTTCAATGGTCATCATTTTTAAGATCCACATATCATGAGCCAGAGGATCATATTCGAGAGTTGCTTCATATCCAATCCTCTACATTTTTAAGATCGACAAATGGGGTTGAGGCTAAGTCTTGGTTACTTAGCTTGGACTTATGCTTTGGGTTGCATCTATATGTGAGCAACCTAAAGGTATAATTTGAAATGCAATTTTTGAGAGGACTTTCTTCCACCTTGTGGTACTGGGAGGATAAAATGCACCAACTCACATTGGAAACCCTCTCATGGGATACCATTTTGGAGTGCTTCAAAGTGTGTTCTATTTCAAAATATTTTTGATAGAGATGCATAGATGAGTTTCACAATTTAAATAATGAGGTTTTGTAGTGGCTCAACATGAGAGTTAGTTTTTGGAGTTTTTGGAGTTCTTGTAGTTTGTAGATTACATTCAAGACAAGTTACTTGTCAATTATTTCATTAGGGGTGCAAAGCCTAAAATTTTAGTTTTTCTACACATGGCCAATCCAAATGACTTTAGGGTTGCTATGGAAAAGTCTCTTATGGAAAAGGAGGTACATGGGAGGACACAAGAGGCATGAGAGAAGTTTGTAACCTTGATCAAGGGACTAAAGTGTCCATAGGCCTCCCCATCCTTCAAAGGAGAATTTAGACTTACTATAGGATTTCAAAGAAAAACCCAATAGTATCAATATTAGGGATAAAGGTCTAGACCATAGTAGGGGTCATAGGGTAGTCACATGTGACCATCATCGACACAAGGATATTTTAGGTATGAGAGACTATAGGGATATCAAGCTAGGCCTTCTATGACTCAACAACCTTTTATGGGAGAATCTAGTGTTTTTAGTAGTTAGGATCTTCTAATTATGGTGGGGCCTAGCCAACATAGGGTTATATGAGAGGCACATGTTATGTATATGTTAGTATCAAATAGAGAGTGCCCACAAGGTTTTAGAGTAGGTGGACACCATCCTAGGATGTCAAAGTAGATAGTTGATATGTGGGTGTTTACCCTCCCAACCACTCAACATATACCACCATGGGTCTTTACCCTCCCAACCACCCAAAGGTCAAAGGGAGATTCACTACTGCAACACTCACTTTTTGTGAAAATATCACAGTCACTCCTTTCATGGCCATTCTTCTTCATGAAACTCTCTAACATTAATTATGATGATAGTGTACCTCCTTAAACCTTCCACCAACACCAAACTCAATACCAAACTCTTTCCCAATCTCGTTAATGGACTAACTCAACTCACTGTCAAATTATGACAGTCAATGCAAGGTTTAGGATAGTAGTTAGGATCTTCTATTTATGGTCGGGCCTAGCCAACATAGGGTTATATGAGAGGCACATGCTATGTATATGTTAGTATTAGACAGAGAGTGCCCACAAGGTTTTAGGGTAGGTGGACACCATCCTAGGATGTCAAAGTAGATAGTTGATATGTGGGTCTTTACCCTCCCAACCACTCAACATATACCACCATGGGTCTTTACCCTCCCAATCTCCCAAAGGTCAAAGGAAGATTCACTTCTTCAACACTCACTTTTTGTGATAGTCTCAAGCACTAAGGATAGTCACTCCTTTCATGACCATTCTTCTTCACAACACTCTCTAACATTAATTATGATGATAGTGTACCTCCTTAAACCTTCCACCAACACCAAACTCAATACTAAACTCTTTCCCAATCTCGCTAATGGACTAGAAGCCATGAACAGAGGATCAACCAAACTCTTTCCCAATCTTGGCTAATCTAGACTTGTAGCAAACCTTATCTATTTTTTGTTTTTTCATAAAGATCTTGAAAATCATGCTCACTATTTTATATCATTGATTATGCTCTGAATTTGACTGCATCCTACATTGTTCACAATAGCCATAGATTGTCATCTTCATGTAATGATTAAATTTTATCAAATAGACTATCATTATTCATCTTGTATGCTCTCTAAACATGGGCATTAAGGTTGTCCTATGCATTATCACATGACTATTTTTAATTGTTCTTAGGGTTGCCTATTTCTCTAAACATGATTAGACTTTTTTACTATGTTGAATACCACCTTTAATGGACTTCCATCATGAAGACTTATTACTATTTCCCTCTTTGACTGTCACAAGATGACTAAAATGTTTGCATAGGTGACTAGATCTATTCATGTGAGTTCTGTTCATAATATTGGTAATTGTCATACTTTGATCGTAAGGATACCACCTTACCTCTTTATGTCTTGACATGATTCTTTGTTCACATAGTTATATTTTTGTCATAAAACCTTGTTTCCTCATACCATTTGGATGATAAAAAAACTTATATAAGTTTCAATGCCTTTGTCCTTGAACTGTCTTGGACTACATAACTACCAACTTGGCATTGTTCCCATATGCTTGTGGTGAATTTATTTGTTATCCTTGGACACACTTGCCATAATTTGTATTATTGATCTTTGTTTTTCATTTATATTAAACTTCTTTTGATTGGCTCCACTTTCTCCTAAATTTGAACTGTCACCCTTTGATAATTTCTTTGCCAAAAAGAGATCTCAAAATATATCATTGGACTGTCTTTTGATGTTGTGACTACTCTGAGATTCATGCTTAGATTCTTATGTTCCTAAGAATATCATATTCTCCATTATTGGTTATTTATAAAAACCTATATCTTTTATCATTGGCAATGGTTTGCATGCATTCATAGGAATTCAAGGGAAAGAACAAATCTCTACTCCTTGGTGTCAATGAAATCCCTCTAAGCATGTGTTTTCTTCATCTCTAAAACTTTTCTTTCCACCCTTGTTGTATGTAGCACTTCAGACCTATCCATTAGGAATGAGCTCTTAATCTCTATGTTTGTCTTCTATAAAACTTCTATTTGGATTGTAACATTTGTTGCTCCATCTATTTTTGATCATCTTCCCATTGTTCTACTCACTGTCTTCTACCTAATGGCTGACATCTATGTGGTTTCTATGACTATTAACCCTTGGGGTTTGTCATCATATCTCTGCAAAGATCTTATTTTTTCCCTCCTTATGTAATATTCACCAATTACGATCTCTCCTAAGTAATTGATAACGATTATATATTTATCAATAAATATTTTAAATTGAATGCAAATACTTTTTCCTTTGCAATGTAAGGTGTTGGCTTTGGGTTGAAATCCTACCTCAATCTCTGATCTTGGTTGAAAACTCTTCTTAACTCGCTCTTTGATTGCTCGTTGAATCTTTGGGACTGCCCTTCATATGCATGATTCTTCACGTGGTTCAGATTATTGCCATTTTTGTGGCTTCTTTGGTGGTGTAGTAGGCATATAAGGGTTTACACTAAACTTTTTTTCATAGTTAAACTCATTTTCACAATGAAGGAGCCCAAACAGGAGGAAAAGTTGACATGAACACAAAGATACCCTGAATGCCACGTGAAATGATGATGATGATTGATTTTAATAATGTCCTTGAGGCCAAAGCATCCCATGGGACCCACAAACAACACACACCCTATAAAATCAGGGCATTATGACTTTAAACAACATGTAACCTCTTCTTAAGATCTACTCTTCTTCAGTGAATTTTAATTAGCAAACTTATCATTTTTTTATTTTTATTTCCTCAAAAAGCGTGTTTAAATTATTTATTTTCAAAATGTCTTCATAAATGCACAAATGTCACTATATGCCGAGCATTTCATGATAAAATATCGCTCCATCTCTACTACTCCAGTGTTATAGAATAGGCACATTCTTTTATCCCATTCTTTTATATGTAGGTTATAATGGGAGTTATAAGGGGCAAGGAAAAAGGGTAAGGGGGTAGGGTGGTAGGTTAGGATAGGGATAGGATATGGGTAGGTTGGGATGGGGGTAGGTGATAAGATGGAAAGGGTAGGTTAATAGGTGTGTGGTAGAAGTAAGCTTAGGGAAATAAAGGAAGTAAGACTTATGGGATGTGGGTTAGAATAGGTGATTTTAGGGGAATAAAGGGGTAAAGGGGTAGGTATTGTGGAGGAGAGTGTGAGATATAAGGTATGAGGGGAAGGGAGATGATAGGATAGAATAGGGGTAGGGGTAAGGTGGAAAGGAAGTTAGTGGAGTGAGGTGAGGGTGTAAGATGGAAGGGTAGGTTTAAGTTAAGATTTGAAGGAGGTTAAAGCATGGGGTATGAAAGGTGGTTAAAGGATAGAGGATAGGAAGGTAGGTGAGTTATAAGGTATGGTAAATGGAAGTGAAGAGTGTTAGGGGAGGTGGAAATGGGAGGAAATGGAAATGGGAGTGATTGGGTTTGGGCATCCACTAACAGGATCGACGGAAGTGGAAGGGATTATGCCTTGGTTGGTCAAAGGGAATGTTAAACCTCACTTTATTTCAAAGAGCAAGACTTGGCCAGAGCCTGAGCAACTACAAACAAAAGGTTAACAACAAAGACTCGACAACAACCAACTAAGCTAAGACAACTAACCTAGAAAGTAAAAAAGTGTGTTTTGGTGAAGACCTTATTTGACTTGGGATTGGGAATAGTGTGCATACTTACTTGTGTGATTTGATTTCATAACTAACATTTCAACTTCTATATAACTAGTTCTATAGCCTGATATTTTTGCATGTGAAGAAAGACCATGTCAGACAATATCAACGAACAACAAAATAAAGAGACAATTGCTAGATTGTAGTCTAACTTGAAAAGAAAAGGTGATGGAAAATGTTATTGTCCCTGCAAAATTTGTAAGGGGTTAAAGACTAGAAGACTTCTAACCAAAACAACTAAGAAACATTGTAGGTTGCATGGTCACATTGAAGGTGGACATGATTATCATCCATTGGTAAGTTTTTCATTATATCGTTTTAACAATTTATATACATAAGAAATCACTTGATGATGCGATCATGATCATGGTTTATTTATGTTTATCAATTTTATATAGGTCAAGCACCCCAGAGCACATGATATGGATCAACAAAATCTAGAGAATATGGTATTCGAAGTGGAGGAACATGGAGGTGTGAATATCAAAGCTGAATATAATGATCCCATGGAAGAAAAGAGTGAAAAAGATAACAAATTTGGAAGAAGATTTACTTAAATTGGAAAGAGAGAAATAAAGAATAGTGAATAAGGCAAAGCATTTGAGATTAAAACTAAGTCCAAGATTGGACTATCTAGCATCACTGCGAAAGGAAGTATCTAAGGCACTAATACGAGGACAAAAAACACTGGTAGAGCATTTGCAGCATCTCACCGGTACAGTTAAGAGAACAAAGACAACAATAAGAGATAGTAAAAAGTTTATGGAGAATATAAACTTGATTTTGGTGGATCTATTTCAAATTGTAACTTTCCAGTTACAAGGTTGAAACTACAAACTCTACTGACATCTTGACAACCTTTGTCATTGATGCCAAAGGGGGAGTAGTGGGATGAGAAAATTCAATATCACAGGAATCATATGCTTAGGGGGAGCACACACATTTTTGGTAACTTTTTTTGGACTTCACATTTTTGATACACTTTTAAAATTTCTCATGAGTGTTGCCATCAATGCCAAAGGGGGAGATTGTTGGCATATGCACACTCCAATGAGACATTGTATGTGATTGAAGGTTTTGTCATTGATGGCAACCTTGCAATCCTATGGTATTGGCAAAGGCAGTACACTGACATTAGCAGATCACACTCTACACCGACACTCAGGACACCGACACCGGCACCGACACAAGGAAAGGAAGTATACCAGTACAGAGGCCGACATGATTTTGTTATATTATATTTTGTTTGTTATTATAAAAACTTTGTAAGCCGACTTGGAAAATTGTAAAATGAATCTTATATATAAAAGAGATCATTGTAGACATTTGGGAAGGGATATGAAAGCAAAAAGGAAAAATATTAGGCAGACCTATTATGCAAAATATAGGCTAAAGGGTTTATGTAAGAAGTAGAGCAGCAACTGGTACTAGATCAGGCATTATAGATGCTATTGTAAAGTAGTACAAGATATTGGATTTGTATAATCCTCATTGTAAGTCAGTGAGACTTCCCATTGAGCAGTGAGCTCTAGGCAGTTGGCCTTCCTGCATGTGCAGGCCCCTATTGTAAGTAATATTCTCTTATTGGCCAGCAAGTGAATATTGTGGGTCACAAATCCCACCGAGGTTTTTCCCACACTGATTTTCCTCGTTAAAACCTTGTGTTATGGTGTTCTTTTCATGTGGATGTTCTTAATTCTGTTTATTGCATTATTTCTTGCATACCGGTACACTATTATAATATGTTCTGCATGTTTTAAGTCAAGAAATTCTAATCACCAGTTAGATACTGATTCACCCCCCCCTCTCAGTATCTGTGGGAATCCTAACAACATGGAGGTGTGAATATCAAAGCTGAAGATAATGATCCCATGGAAGATGACGATCATGAGCCACAAAACACAATCGAAGATGATGGTACAAATACATTGATCCATGACACATTTAGTACTGGCATAGATGATCATGATGATGAAGATGACCTTGATGTTGTTCATGATGTCCCTCTACTTGAGAAGGCATCTAAGGCCCTTTACGAAGGCTCCCAAACAACTCTTCTCTCTATTGTATTGTTGTTGGTGAACTTGAAGGTTATGAATGGTTTATCCAACATAATAATCTCAAATATGTTAAGGTATGTCATATATGTGAGTATAGTTAATAAATGGTGAATCATGTTGTACCATTAATATTCTTTATATTAAAAAAATATTTTTTTTTGCTGTACATTCATTGGTGAGTTTTTGTTACCACCATCAAATATTCTACCTCCCTCATACCGAGAATTATCTGCCATTATGAAAGACATTGGAATGGAGTATCAAGCAATAGATGCTTGTCCCAATGATCATATTATATATCACAAATGACATGAATTTTGAACTGAATGCCTTGAATGTCATATCAGTAGATATCAAACAGATCAAATAACAAAAATGGTTCCTCGCAAGCTTCTTCACTATATTCCCATTATTCCATGTATGCAACGATTATTCAAGTGCACTAGCTTGGCACAATTTATGGATTATCACGCACGTGATAGAAGTTGAGATGACATTATTTGAATGCCTGTAGATGGTTCAACATTTATGGACGTAGAGGAAAAGTGGCCACACTTTAAAGAACCTCGTAATCTCAGGCTTTCATTGGCAGTGGACGGTGTCAATCCATTTGGAGAGTTGTGATCTGTTTACTTAGTGTGGCTTGTTTTTGTTATCAACAATAACATTCCTCCATGGATGTCAATAAAGAGGGAGAACATAATGTTGGCAATGATTGTTCTAGGTATTTTATCATTTAAATATAGTCATCTAAATTTAATTATAAATATTGCAGTAAAATGGTCATAATAATTATGTAATGTTTTTGTTCATTCAATTAGGTAAGTACCAGGTTAAAGATATGAATGTATATATCGAGCCTCTTATTGATGAGTTGCTGGAGTTATGGAATGGTGTCACTATGTATGACTTCTCTAGACTAATAGGACAAAGACAATTTCAATTCCATGTGATGCTTGTATGGACAATACATGATGCCCCAGGGCTAACACATTTTTGTGGTATGTTATAGTGTTCAAGTTGCGCATGATAATTATAATTAAAAAAATTAACCTATTTAATCCAAGTATACATTATCTTGTAGGTCTTCAAACAAAAGGAAAATTTGCATGTCCAGTTTGTGGTCCAAAGATGAAATCTCATCATTCAAAAAGTTTAGGAAAGCAGGTGTTTGATGAGTATAGGAACTTTCTCCACAAAAATCATAAGTATCAAAATACTGAAAAAATATATTTTCAATGGGAAAGAAGAGAATACATCAAAGCCACGAAGAATGACACCTCACATGTGGAAGTTGGAATATAATAGAATTAATCGTCAAGGTAATGTCATTTCGTCTAATGGTTTATGTCATAAAACATCTTTTCTATTGTGTTTTGTTTACTGATGATGTGATTGATGATCATGAAGGTCGTCAAGGCATAAATGACCACCTTCCTAAGGAACTAAAATTGTCAAAATTTGTAGTGACATTCAGGATTCCAACCATGCAATGAAAAATGTCATTCAATCAAATAGCCATGGAGACCAGATTAATATAAGTGAGCTTCCTTGGTTATTAACAGACCAGCAAAGAAATGCTATAAAAGAAGTCATAAATTCAATTTTCCATAGGATTTGTTGCAAACATAAACAATCTCATATCAAAGAAAAGTGAATTTGGGCTAGGGATCAAAATGCATGATTGGCATACCTTCATTAAGGTAATTCATGTTCTTGTGTATTACTATATATTTGTTTACTGCGGATGTACTTTTCATTGTATTATGTTAGAAAAAAATAAAAGGATAATTTTATAATTGTTGCAGTATGTTCTACCTCTATCTCTCTGAGATGATTTCGACAATAATGTCAAGCAAGTCATATATGATCTTGGATAATACATGAGGTAAGTAATGATATTTGTTTAGTTTGTTGTATAGATATTATATTTCCAATTTGTTTTACTTGTTATGTAATATATCTTTTTGTGTCTTGAATATCTTGTAGGTGGTTTTCATGTAAAGAAATCCATAAAGAAGATATAAAATATTGAAAGAGAAAAATTCCTCATCTAATGTGTGAAATGCAAAAGTGTCTACCTTAAGCTTTTCTCAATGCACAAGAACACTACCTCATACACCAAGTTGAGAACATTGAATTGTGTGGACCTGTACACACTAGGTCAATGTGGATGGTTGAGAGGCACTTGAAATTTTTGAAGGCTTTGGTTTGACAAAGAGCACATCCTGAGGGTTCTATGGTGGAGCGATATATGGTATACCAGACTATGATGTACATTTCTGAATATCTTCCTAAGTTTGCAGCAAAGATCCACATGGATCGCATTTGGGATCCTAACCCCATTAACAAATTCAAAGGGGAGTACTTGATGAGGAAAGGTAGATTGAGGAAAGTGAGAGGTAATTATAAGATGTTATTATAGTTAATTAATCTTTAAAATAAATCGGTTGTAAGACCTCTATTTATTTTTTGTACAATTGGTCGAGAGTGGGATGCACTACATTTATATATTGCAAACAATCTTGATTGGATGATGGTGTGGATTGAACATTGTCAACATTCTGCTCGCACATTAACATGGGAAGGTGTGGCTTCATTGGTTAAAGAAGCTCATCGTAATGGAGATTCCAATGTTACACAAAGGGAAATTGATTTAGCATATGGTTTAAGAGATAAACAAGTATGCATAAATTTATTAATCACCCATATGTTTATCAACTCATGATGCAATAATTTTCACATGTTTGGCATATCGCAGGTCAAACACCACAACTCTATGTGTTGCAATGGTCATAAATTTTGCATCAAAAAGTTGGATGACATGAAGAAAACTTGTGATTCTGGGATAACTGCAGTATTTGAGGTGACAAATATTTCATCGAGAAATGACATACATCCTCAAGAGTCTCAAAATAGATACTATGAAATTTTGGATGATATACTTGAGTGCGACTTTAATTCCTTCAAATTAGTTTTGTTCATTGTCAAATGGTACAGGCTACGATTGAATAAAAATGATCCTGATAGAACTGTTATTGAACATGATAATGGTTTTACAATGGTTAATACAAGGTCATTTGAACTAGTTGGGGATAAGCCCTATGTTCTTCCAAGCCAATGTGAGCAGGTATTTTACTCAGAGGTTCCACATAAACTAGGCTGGCCATTTGTTGTTAGACCTGATCCAAGAGGAAGGCCGATAAAGTATAATGTGATGGAAGAAGAAGATACCGAAGAAGTAGAAAATGATGATGATGATGATGATCACGATCGATAGTTACTCGATGATGATGAAGAAGAAGAAGCTAATGATGATGGTGATGGTGATGGTGATGGTGATGGTGATGGTGATGGTGATGGTGATGGTGATGTGGTGATGGTGATGGTGATGGTGATGGTGATGATGACGATGATGAAGATGATGATGATGGTGGTGGTGGTGGTGGTGATGATGATGGTGATGATAATGATGATGATGATGATGATGATGATGATGATGATGATGATGATGATGATGATGATGATTATGATAATGATGATGATGATGATGATGATGATGATGATGATGATGATGATGATGATGATGATGATGGTCATGATGATAAATGAAATGTATGAGGTATGTGATTAGTATATTATCTATTTAATATTAATTTCTTGATAGATTTTTTTTTGACTTATATGGCTACATAATTAATTCATTATGTTTTGAATTTTAATGTCATTACATAATTAATTCATGATGCACCTTTTAATGTTTTTAATTCATGTTCCATGACCTCTAGCAGGTCCTTATAGTAGAACTATGCCACCTCAAGGAGATGGAGATAGGGAGAGTGACTATTTATGTGATATTTTTTAAAACTTTGTGTTTATTTATGGAATTTGGATTGTTTATTATCTATGTGATGGATGTTGATTTAAAATACATATGTGATGGATTACATGTTAATGATGATACATGTGACATTTTTTGAACTTTGTGTTTATTTATAGAATCTGGATTGTTTATTACCTATGTGATGGATGGTGATTTATGATACATATGTGATGGATTACATGTTAATGATGACACATATGTGATGCTAATTATGATGCTCAATTACATATATGATGATACATCATGTGATGTTTATGATACATATGTATTTATTGTTTATCAACTTACAAATCTAATGCTTATAATGCTCAATTGATGGTGTTGATTTCATGTATAGTCCCTGTGTGATGTTGTCACCCTTGGTGGGAATAGGTCATTGACTACAGACATCATCAACCCTTTAGTTTAGGATCCTGCATAGTCTACATATTGTAAAGGTAAGGAATTAAAAAAATTACAATGATTATGATGACAACATCTTTTTTTATTTAATACTCTTTTCGTAAACAAAGTTCATGTTGTGTACTATGTAATTTTTAGCTAGTTCATAAGATAATTGAATTACATGTGTAGGAACCTGAAACCCTTTGACGAGGATCCTGCACAGTCTCATGGATCGACAAGTATAACTAGTCAATACACCCTATAGAAATAGTTTATTTTTTAAAAATTACTTGGAAAACAAACTTCCACTATTTTTCAAACCTCGACATTAGTAGCAAATCTAATACAATTATCAACACTTGAGGCCCTAGTTGGACTTATTCAAATTTTAATCTCAACATCAACTTTAGGGCCGACTTCTTCATCAACATTACCCTCATTTGCAAAATATCTCTCTCATTAACAACTAACTCTCTTATTTGATGGAGTGTAGGTACCACAAAATAGGTATTTGTCAGATGTGTCTTCCTCGAGTGAGGGAAATGTAGGAATAGAAAATGAAAGTGAGACATGCAGTAGGTCTACAATAGGGAGATCAACTAGAAGTAAAAAGATTAGAATAAAATTCAATAAATGCATGAAATTTTTCCTTTCTCAAGGGGGGTCATGTTCTTATGATGATGAGACCAAAGGTGAAATTGAGGTGCCCTTGAGGTACAAATATCTACAGAAAAAATGGGTACCCAAGGAACTTCCTCCAATAAACACCAATTTTTGTGTTAACGATAGGATATATTGCATAACACCTTCGTTGTTATATGGTTTGGACCTATTTTCTATGGAAGGCATAAAAGTCTATTACAACAAAGTTGTTGAACTGATGGAGTTTGTCAGACCTTGTTACAATTATAATAATTGGATACAGATTGTTCGATATAAAAAAAGTATGCGTAGGTATGCACTGTTAGTAAATTATATACAACAGAAAGATAATGATCAAAGTAGGAAATCGACTGTATACATTGATGGAAGGCCCAAAGCAATAGGGAATATTGCAGGTTTTATAAATAGTACGCAACCTGGGTCAACTAATAAACAACCCAATTGCATATTTGAGGCGTGCGAGGGAAATCATGTATTCGTATGTGCGATAAAATCAATAAGTGCAGGGGAAGAGCTTCTAATCAATTACAATTTGAATCATATAGATACAAACAAAGTTACTATCATGGGGGTGGTATGTACTATATACCATTTAAATTAACCAACCTTAAATTAATGACTCCAATATACCATTTTATTATGAAGTTTTTTCGCTAAGTCTATTGGTTTAATTTCGCAAACATTTTTTATATTTTTTCTTTGTCACAGGGCGACATGGATCCATCACATAGTGCAAAAAAAGGATGTAGGTCGTGACACTTCTATTGCATAGGTAAACCTAATTGTAATTATGCAAATTAGATAGAAGCAAACTGTTACATTATTATGTTCTTTTTTAAAGTGTTTTAGACTAATTTTGTAATTGTTAATGATATTCTTGTCACAAACGGATGTTTGGGGAAAGGGAAAGGGAGCTACAATACTTGAGCACCTCTCTAGGGATGTGGACTCAATAGGATTAAGCGATGATGACCCTAGAAATTCCACAAACCCTATGGAATTGATAAAAAAGTCTCTTAGAAAAATTAGTAGAGAGATCATTTCTTTGGCATCCATGGAGCCTCAGACTGATAATATATGAGAGAGGGTGCAAGTATTGATGCGGATAACACAAAACTTGCAAGTAAGCAGTAATGAAAGTTTTAATTATAACAAAAGTTCAATAATGGTTTATATTTTATTCTCTTTTATGTCATTAACTAAAATATGTATGTGTTGTTTTTACAACAATTTATGCGTCCTCATGAAACTTGTGGCCATGATCAGGATGTTGCAAGTAGTTCAGGTGATGACGATTTTCTTGGCTTATCACTTTGAGTACCCAAAATACATCATACTTGATACTATCAATATTCATAATAAAGGTTCATCCTTGTTTACAATTCTTGCACTTTTCATATATTTAATGTATTATTCTTCAGGTGTTGTCAATGTTCCTGTGCAAATGTCATCGACGCCTCATCAAAGGTTAGCCTTGCTTGTATTGCTGACTGTAATGTCAGCAACATGTAGCATGCAAACATCCTCTACTGCATGTCAATTTGGCCAGCCCACTGTTGGTAGATCCCTCTTTTTCTCTATCTTTTGTTATGTGTTTATTTCCCTTCAAGCATTCTTTCTTGGGGGCATTTCATAGTGAATTCATTTTCTGCAGTAGGAGATGCACATGAGAATGTGCCAGAGGCAACTACTACTGATAACATACCATCATTTCCTGGATCTTCTCATATTGCTATTACGAGAATGTTGCAGGCCATGTTGGTGGTGAGTACTTTAAAATTATTATTATATATATTCTAATTGTAATTTACTTTTTGATCACTCATTTTGGACTAATGATCCCATGAATATTTTGCAGAAAATGATAATTTTTATAAAAATCTTAATGACATTGCATTGCAGATATTTGGGCCCACCATACATAAAAGGTGGTACATCATATGTGAACTAACCCTAATCCACTATTTTGATTTCATATCATTGCTAGAATAGTTTTCCTTTGATCCATTTCTTTAACTATAATAAATGTAGCTTCAAGTTCATTTTTGAATCTAACGAGTTTGTTTTTGCTTTAAAAGGTGGAATGACCAAGAAAAAAGGTTAAAAGATGAATTGACAAACCATATGGTTGAGTGATTTGGAAATGACACCTTTGAAAAAACCAAGCTCCTTGAAAAAGTTGGCACATATCTAAAGTATGTGAGGGACCAATAAAGGACCCATTTAGAGAAGAACCTAAAGTACGAGCATCCCCCCATGATTCTAGAGAGGGAGTGGAAGGATCTGATTTTGGATGCCAAGGAGAGAATTGAAAGGAAAAAAGGAAATACACCAACAAACGCCAAAAGAAGGCACGAGATACTATTAAGAATGTAATTATGTACTAATTAATTACTCTATATATTTATATAATCTAACATATTTCAAACTTTTTATAGACTGAGTGACACGTCAAAGGCAGCCAAGGCAAGACAAGAAAAGAATGGGCAACACAAACTCGGCTCTGGTGGTTATTGCATGAATTGTAAGTACTTGTAAATGAAATATCGCATCAAAATATTTATAAATTGCAAACGATTTTGTTTTTTATCAAACAATGCAAGGGAAAATTCACAATACCAAGTGAAAATGCAGAGCTTTGAATTCAATAGAGCACCCACAAAATATGATAGAGAATTGCCTACCAGCAAGGCTATACAGTCGTGGCTGATCGGCTACGATAATTGAGTGGGCAAACACAAGACTGGTGCATCCGTCACACAGGTAAATAAGCTAAATGAAAATTGTTTCAAATTGAATACTTTACCAATAATATAATTGACGTTGAGTTCCAACATAAAGTGACTATATTTGTTTTAAATAAGAAAGCAATGATAACAATGTGCATGACATTGGAATGCAACCTGCTAATCGTGAAACACCACTTGCACATGAAGGTCCGGATGTGCATCCCAGTAGTGGAGGTATTCATTTGCTATTCAAATTATTAATATAATTAAACATATTAATTTTTAATTAGAGTAGTAATTAATGTAACCTTTTTTGTTAATATTTTAGAGCATGTAGTCGATGGTGACCAAGAGAAGCATGATCCGGGTACACAACATCAGGAATCTGATGTTCCCCAATCAAGTAAAGAGGACCACTATTATTCCTTTAAACAAATATAATTGCAATTGGTGTTAAGCATTAATGTAACCTTTAGTATTTAAACTCTAGATGATCTAGAGGGTGTTCAACATGTTGAGGTTGAGGCTAGACAAAATGATGTGGCCCCATCACATAAAGAGCGCAACAGTTATGTTCTCTAAATTAATGAAATACTTGTAACAATAATAAAAAATGTTTTGAATTTAACCCATTTATTTGTTATTGCAGAGGACCCCCCTTTGCTTCAGTTTCCTTGTCCTCAGTATAGGACTAGGCATACATAGAGATCATGAGCAAAGGGTGGAACAACCAAGAGGGGGCAAATGATGAAGAAAATGATGTTCCACTTAGTTTGTTCATAGCTTCAAAGAAAAAAGAAAAAAAAGAAATGATTGTAATCTACCTTATTTGATAATGATTGATTTTTATGTGTTAATGAATGTAATTATGTGCTAATGAATGGTTATGAATGATATGTGTTAAATAATATTGATGAATGTTGCGTGTTGATTAATGTTAATCAATGTTATGTGTTAATGAATGTTATGTGATATTAATGAATGAATGTTATATTTTGTTAATGGTAGAAAGAATGAATGAATGAATGTTAGATGTTAACGAGGAATTTAGAGTGATGTTAGGGGGGGTAAATGAGCTTCCACCTTCACGTGGTTGGCCCTGTTAGGTAGAGAATATTAAACTATTCTCAAAACCAAGCGAAGCTCAATAAGATAACACACTTTTCAATATTTCATTATGTTGCACAGTTAATCTTATTGAATAATGTATATTGAATCTTAATTACAGGGTCCAATAGAGCCAACATGAACAAAAACACCACAAGTTTCTAGGTATGATGAACTCCCATATTGTCTTGTATGTACACTAATAGTATGAGTTGCTTCTAGTGTTGATATCCATGGCAGGACTGCAAAAGTTATGAATATGCCTCATCCTTGTAAGTTTTTTTATTACTTGACATTTTCTTTTGCATTTTGTTACTTCATGAATGAGATGTTTTCAGATGTCTATTCCATGAATACCTCTCTCTTGTATGCTTCATGATCGATGTGTCTTTAGCATGTCCACTCCATGAGAACCTTTCTCATATATGCTTGTACCTTATATGTATTTATGTATTACTTCATGGTTTACATGTATGATTCATGCCTTGCATGTATTCATATGTATGATTTGTGCTTTACATAGCTCCTTCATGCCTTATGAGCATTACTTCATGCCTTGCAGTCTTCTCAAAATATTGCAAAATCATTAAACAAGAAAAAGAGTAGTAGAGTCTACATATTGAAATAAATTAGATCTCCCTCTTTATTTTCTCACTTTATTCCCTATTTTCTTACTCCCTTCTTTATCACTTCCCTTTTTCTTTATTTTTCCTTGATATAACTAACCTTTTCTCCTTAATATTGTTCATGAATCCAAAGACTCCTTTACACTCCCCACTTTATATCCATGACAACTACCTCCATAACTTCACTTAGTGTGAAGTAAACATTCTCATCTACCATGGCCTTCATATATCCTTTCAAATATTACCATCCATATATATATATATCGACCTCATTCTAAGACTTTGAATCTGCTTTGCCCAGTTTTGCTTCACATTTCTCTTATGTGACAAAAAATGTGAGGATTTAAGAGAAGCTTCAAATCATAATAGCCCTTCACATTGGTTCAGAAAGAGTCTCATATTATGCCTCCTAGATTGGATGGATTTGATCCTCATCACACTATTCATCTTTTTCCTCCTCACAGGATTGTTTGCACTCGTGATGATAAAATTGTGAAGATTATATTTCAACAATTTTTCATTTTTTTTTCTCGCTTCTGATTCAACGAGAATTGGTTAAGATATCCTTTCGGTGAAATATTTATGTCCGCCTTTGGTCAATGAAAAGAAATATATTTTCATGTATAAAAGAGAGGATGGATATGATGGTATGATGAAAGAATAAGTATTTGGTAGAATACTGAGAGGGGCGGGTGAATCAATATATTGAAAAACTGATACAAAGTTCCCAAACTCAAATTCAGTCACACAATGTAAACATATCTCAGTTAAGATCAATGTTCATACGAATACTTGACATCAATCAATTTAATTGTTATGACAACTTAATAGTAAACAACTTCAATCTTGTAAACATCAACAATGCTTAATCATAACTCCACATATTCATCTCTCAATGCTTCTACTTATCATGCCTTATCAAAAGTTAATCAAATCAACAAATAAGATCATAACCACAAAATCATTCACCACTTGACACAAATGTTTATACATGGAAAACCAAAATAGGTAAAAACCACGGTAAGATGAGACTCACAAGGATAGATATCTAAACTCTTCTGAAGTTCGCTCTGTTAGGAGCCGAGCCTATTAAAGCTTTACAATAAGTCCCATTAAGAACTAATTCTAGTTAGGAATCACCCAGTTAGGGGATTTATAAATTTGCCTTGATGAAAAGTACAATACCCTATTAGGAGTAACCTCACTAGAGAATTTAAGAATCCAAGCTAATGGACCAACTTGTTAGAGGATTTAATGAGTAACCAAGCTTGTTAGAGCTTACCCGGTTAAGGGATTTCACTACTGCTATAATTGTTAGAAAACAACAAGTTTTGTTGATCTGTCTGAGTAGCACTATATTTGCTTGATCAGATCCTTCTCAGCTTCAATCTGCATTCACTGAAAGTGCAGATTTGTTCACTTGTTAGGCAACTACATACTCAACAGGTTTCAATCAATCTTGCCAACAACCTTTACACACAAATTCATTGACCTTAAATACAAATCAGTTAGGTCGGCAACACAACAAAAACCTAATTCTCATCATTGAGATTACAAACAAGTTGGTACAATCTTGACCATTAGAAATCATGACAATCTCTTCACATTCTTCAAGAAAATTCCAATCGCTTCATGATCACTGCTTCATCAAACTTTGTAACTCATCACGCATTGTGCATTAGATGCAGTCCACTTTGCTCCTTCCCTAGACAAAAAACAAACGTGCCAAAACAATTTGAACTTATCCTCATACAATGATCACATGTGTCTTCATCATTACCACTTATCAGATAATAAACCAACAAACATGATCAGTTAGGGTTTAACAGTTGATAGGGTTTACTGGTTACATTGCATAGAAAGGTTTAACCCTTTACACTAGTTTACAACATCTTCCACAAATCTCTTCTTACCAATTACTAGCCAATATAAAAAACAACAATATCAGCAATAACATGAATACCATTACTGGTTCAATTGACATCAATGAAAACATATCATTAATGCAATCTATATGCAAAATGCCAACAAACTCAAAATTCCAACAATCCCCCCCTTTGGAATTGATGGCAATACAAATATCAACGCCTTTGATTGCTACTAAGATTGGTGAATAGGAATCCTGGTTTACATTACCAAGTATTCACCTTGTTGTTGTCTGTCTTCAGCCTACCATTGGTTCACCTAATCAGACACAATTCTTTTCTTCAATCACATAATTCATCTCCCCCTTTGACAGCAATGCCAAAGTGAAAGTAAAAAGAAAATGTAATTCTGCTCTCGCTGTGCATCAACATCATTCTACAACTTGATGCTCCCCCTATGGAATACATCCACTTCTTCATCAATCCATGTAAAATTCTGCAAGTGGTTCAGGGACTGATGCAATCAACATTATTCTCAACTAACTTCATGAAGAGGGACAACCCCTAATTGACTTCTAAGATACTTGAAAGTGGTCTTAGGCAGAGGTTTGGTAAAGATATCTACAAGCTTCTCCTTGGTAGAAACATGCTCCAAGATAATATCTTTACTTTGAAATTTTTCCATCAAGAAGTGATATTTCAATTCAATGTGCTTAGTCCTTGCGTGCAAAACGATATTTTTTTAAACGTTTATTGCACTTGTATTGTCACACAAAATCTTTATTGGTTATGAGATTTCCATCTTTAAACCTTCCAAAATGTGTCTCATCCACATAGCTTGTGTGCAATTCATATAAGCTGCTACATACTTAGCTTCAGTAGTAGATTGTGAAGTACAACTCTACTTTTTACTACTCCATAAAACTAGCCTTCCTCCTAGAAAGAATGCTCCACTGGTAGTACTTGTCCGATCATCAATATTTCCTACCCAATCAGCATCTGTGTATGCTTTCAAATCAAAATTTCCACCATATGGATACCACAACCCATAGTCAAGAGTACCTTTCAGATATCTAAAAATTCTTTTGGTTGCCATCAGATGTGCCTCCTTTGGATTCTTCTGAAATCTAGCAGCAATACCAACTGCATGGGCAATATTTGGTCACCTGTGAACAACCTAGTGTAATTTGCCAATCATTGACCTGAATTCTTTTTCATAAAGACTTAGATGCATCTTCCTTGGACAATTTACAACCTGCTCCCATTGGGGTTCCAAATGGTTTACAGTCACTCATACCGAAAGTCTTCAAATCCTCTTTCACATACTTGGATTGAGTAATGAAAATACCATTCTTCATCTGATGTATATGTAAGCCTATGAAATTTTTTATTTCCCCTACTAATGACATCTCAAATCCATTCTTTATTTCATCTGCAAGAAAATTACTCATGTCATCATTACCTCCAAATATAATGTCATCAACAAATACTTCATTGACCAGTATTTCATATCCTTCAGACTTGAGATAAATATTGATGTCATCACTAGTTCTAGAAAAGCCTATCTTCATCAGATGAGTATGAAGTTGTTCATACCATGCTCTAGGTGCCTTCTTTAATCCATACAATTTTTAATGCAATTTGCATACCATGTCTTCCTTTTCTGTCAATGCATAACCATCAGGATGCTCTATATAAATCTCTTCTTCTAGTATCCCATTCAAAAATGTAGACTTTACATCCATTTGGCATACCTTGAACTTCTTATGAGATGCAAATGCAAGCAATGTTCTGACACCTTCCAGTCTTGCTATTGGTGCAAAAGTTTCTCCATAGTCTTCTCATTCTTCTTGTGCATAATCTTTGCATACTAATCTTGCCTTGTTGTGAATTACAACACCATCTTCATTTAACTTGTTTCTGAACACCCATTCAGTACCTATAACATTCTTGTTTACCGGTCGGGGTACCAGGCTCCAAGTGTTGTTTTTCTCAATTTGATCCAACTCCTCCTCCATATCTTTCACCCAATGATCATCACCAAATACCTCCTTAGCACTTCTAGGTTCAAAGGTTGAGATCATGCAAGACTTCTCTCTTATTCTCCTTCTAGTTAGTACACTGGCATTCTTATCTCCAATTATCTGTTCAGGATTGTGATTCAGTCTCACATACCTAGGAATAACATGATCATTCTCTTTAGGTTCAACTTCTTCATTATCATCTTCTTTTGAATTAATTTGTTCCGGCTGAACAATTACATCAGGATTTGCTTTACCAGTTTTTGATTTAACAATTTCAAGTTCCAAAAGCAAAATGAAAGGATCTTCATCCTTCTTCTCAGAACTAGTTCCTTCTAAAATTTTTAGGACATTCATCTACATGAATATCACTACTCTCAATAATTTTTTGTGTCCGGTTGTTGAAGCATTTATAGGCCTTACTCTTGGTGGAATAGCCAAGAAATATGCCTTCATCACTCTTAGCTTCAAACTTTCTTATGTAATCACCTCTTTTAATAAAACATTTGCTTCCAAATATCCTAAAATAGCTAACATCAGGTGATCTTCCATACCAGTATTCATATGGGGTCTTGTCCTTACCTCTTTTCACCAGAACTCGATTCATTGTGTAAACAGTTGTACTTACAGCTTCTTTCCAAAAAAAATTTGCTACACCTCCTTGTATCAACATAGTCCTAGCCGCTTCAACCACTGACCGACTGTTTCTCTCTACTATACCATTCTGCTATGGTGTCCTTGGTGTAGAAAGCTACCACTTGATACCATTATCATCATAATACTTAGTGAACTCCACAGAAGTGAATTCACTGCCTTGATCTGTTCTTAAACATTTTATCTTTTTTCCACTCTCTTTCTCACCTAAGGCTCTGAATGCCTTGAATTTACCAAAATATTCATTCTTATCCTTCAAGAATGTGACCCACATCATTCTTGAAAAATCATCAGTGAAAATCATGAAGTATCTGTCACCTTGAATGCTTCTTGTTCTTATTAGTCCGCATAGATCTGTTTGAACCAAATCTAACAAGTGCTCTATTGAGAAGGACTTGCTCTTGAAAGTTGAAGAAGTCATCTTTCCTAGCTGACATTATTTACAAAGAGCATTAACCGATTTGTCTACCTGAGGTAGACCTCTTACTGTCTTAGACTTGTTTACTTTAACAATATTGTCAAAATTTATATGATAAAATCTCCTATGCCAAAGCCAACTATCATCTATTTTGGCAATCAAACAGTTTGTAATGCCCCTACCCTAGTTGAACTTGTAAAACCCGTTTGACCTTGATTGACTTCCTATGTGGCATTCTTGAATGGTAGGTTAACCGTGATGCAATGTGTAGATTAGATAATATAAATAATTGTGCATACCTATTATTGTGCTTTTGCATCGATTTCTGTGTAAATGTAGTTGTTTCCTAATTCTGGTTATAAATCTTGAGCTAACGCCTTCATTGAATATGTATATGTATATGTATGCTTGTGTGATTCATGGGTGCAGAAGATTGCAGGTACAACACCGCCTAGGGCGAGGTTCATCTCCTTCGGATTCGCAGGGTTGAGTATACCTCCTCCATCCTCAGAATTCGGATTTGGGGGTCATAAAACTCTCGTCTTGCCTTAGCCATGGTCGAGTGAGCATCGTGTGTGGTTCATGGGGATTTCTTTTCGTTGGGTCACGTGTCATGTGATTTGGTGGACTTCCTCGGTTTGTGTGCCTTGCGTGGGGCAAGTGGAGTTTGTTATCCTAAGTATTTAATTCAGGTTAATGAGTAGATGTACGCATTAGTAATTTAGAAATTTAAAATAGGTAGTTTCTTTTATATGAATAATCATTAATTTAAAGAGATCGCTTTAATTATAATTGTAGCAAGCTTAAAGTATTTAACTTGAATTAATGTGTTCATTTACGCATTAGTAGTTGAGAAAATTAGAATAAATAGATTTCTTTCATGAGATTAGTCATTTATTAAAAAGGTCACTTTATTATGTTATAGCGAGTTAATTTAATAGTTAATTTTAATAATAACGAAATTCAATGAGTTATGCATTTTAGAAAGGAAAGATTTAAAGCCATTGGGAAATAGAAATAAATTAATCATTTTCGCATTTTGGAAGAGAAAGGGTAAATTTTATTATTTAAAAGAAATTATTATTCTTTTTACTTGTAAAGTTGATATAGTATAAAGGATTGATTTTTGGAAATTTAAATTAATTTAAATACCTTACCCTTGTTAATAGTTCAAAATATAAATGTTGGCTAAAATAATATGGAGAAATTAAAATTAGAATTAAATAAGAAATAGAAGCATTTTAATTTTAATTAGAAAAGCGAATAAGATGTATTGAATAGTGGAAAGGAATGATTTCCATTCTGATTCTCTTTTATTTTAAAAAAATAAATGCCTAAATTCAAAATTGAAAATTAGGTCAAAAAAAAGAGGTTTCTCATTTAACCTAGTTTTTGGGAAATATTTTGGGGTTCTCTTTTTGGGATCTTTTGGAAATGGAGGTGGGAAAATTTTGGAGAAAATGGAGTTTTGCTTTGAGTTGCAGGTGGAGCTCTCCTTCAAGTCATGCCTGGAATGCATTATGAGGTAGGATTCCAAGCTACCCTTTTTGTTATTGTTGAATCAAAAAAAAAATTAGTGTTTGAATGTTCTCCATGAAATGCTGGAAAAGAAAAAGAAATAATAATACCCATGAATGTTTCTAAGATTTAGTTTCAGTTTTGAGATTTGGGTTGTTCTTGGATTCAAGATTTGTTATGGATTTCTTGAACATATTGAAAGGAGAAAATCTTCCCCATTTTATTGCTTAAACATTCTGAAAAAGAAAGAGAAAAACACACAAAAAAAATGTGTAAAACAAATGACTATGGCTGTGACTGTGTATGGTTTTTTCTTTCAGTATCCTCATTCAAAAAAAAATTTGTCTTAGTTTTATATTGTGAATCTACCAAAAATAAAAAAAAAAGAAATGTATTAAAAAAAAACAAGGAAAAAAAAAAATATACTAGGGTTAGGGTTTGGCGGGCGGAGGAGCCGAAGCTCGGCTCGCGCCGCCACCCGCTCCCCCATTTTCTCCCTACCCCCGTGGCTTTGCAGGGATCCCCATGTCCACTGTGGCCGTAGGACGTAGGGTAAAACCTGTGACCACGGTGTTCGCAGGGAAACCCTGCATCCACGGTGGCCCGCAGGGGGAGTCCCTGTGCCTATAGCAAGGCAATGAGGGAGCTGTGGGGTTTCCACACCTTCCGGGTTGGAAGGTGGGCCCCGTAGTGCCCCCATTTTTATTTTAGTTTTTTAATATTTTATTTTATTTTATTTAAGAAAAAAAAAATATATAATAAATTAAATTAATTAATTTTAATGATAGTCCTTTTAAATATAGTTTTTTTTTGTTGATAATTAATTTTTTTATTAATATATATATATTTAATGTGAGGGTTAATATATGTATTAGTAAATAATTAATATGAAATTCGTATGTTATTAAACGATATTTTTATATATATATTTTTAAGGAAATTTTATATAATATATCAAATAGTAATTAATAACTAGTGATCTTTAATTAATATAGTATTCAGGAAACACATAGTGATTCTATCTGAGCATTCTGAGAACTTAGAAATAGGAATCGAAAATGTTAAAGTATTTAAAGTTCGTCATGGAAATTTTGAAAACTCAACTGATATGCTAACAAGATCATCAGAAACTTAATAATGTGTTGATTGGAAGTTTGGAAGAAAATGATACCTTCTTTTAGTAAAATAAATAGTTTAGTTATTTCTTCCCCGATGATGTGAAATAGATAATGGAAAAGATGGCAAGTTTATTTTATGCTTTCGCTTGTGTTAAGTTCTGGCAAGGCTTTGCTAGGTTTGTTTGGACTCTGTCATTTGTTTACTTGTGTTGGTCATGGCCGGTTACGTCCCTAGTCAGAGTATCGTCAGTCATTAGAACCTGTAATTGCTTTGAAGTGTTTAGTTGGATCCGCTTCAAAAGGGATCATTATGTAAATTCTGACTAAGGTGTCTATTGTATATTGGTTGGTTCGCCCAAGTGGCAAAGATGTAAAAGACTTATAAATTGTGTATTCCTAACAATATTAATACCAAAGGGGTCTTGCAGTTGAGCAGACCCGGAGATGCAGCCCTTTAGGGGTGAACTCCGATATCATATCTGTGTTATGCGATGCCTTGTTCCTTTATTTCATATTATAAGTTATCATGTATGGTTGCTTTTCATAAGTGTATAATGGGAATTTAATGAAGCTAAATCAAAGTGCATAAAATTATTCATCTTGATAAATGTAGTAATCAGGTCATAGAACATTGTAATTATGATTATGGAAAAATATTTTGTTTATGTTAATTAGAAGTAGTAATAGTGGAAAGAATCTTGCTAGGTTACCATTATTGGATTAACTTGTTATTAAGCATGTAAAATGAACGAATGTGATTGGGAAACAAAGTTAGAATTAGTGTTATAATTTCTAAGTTGAAATCTAAAGGATGAACCTCATATAGGTATTTACCTTCTTATCTTAGTAATTGAGTATCGCCATGTTAATTATATTTCGCTATATTGGATGGATTTGTTTAGCTATTTCACGTCTTAAACTTAACAAATAATCTTTACCAAACTATCTTGATAATTGGGTGAACTCAACTATTTATCCATAATTATAACCCTAATAAAAGAATCTCTTATGATTGCTAAAATTGAACTGAAAAGGGAAGTATTTGTATAGTTGTTTATATCTTAATCTTAGTAAATGTATATTTTCATATTAACTTCATTTAACTAAAAGGAGTGACATGCAATAAGATAGTTATATTCTAATCCTAATGGTAGAACGTCACTATGAACTTATATTTTAATCCTGTAATAATGAATACCATCTTGCTAACTATATTTTAATTTAAAGGATGAACTCATGTGTTCCTAATACATTTTCGCCTTAATGAATTTTAGTCCATCTATTAGCATTATTAAAACTTCAATGAATGAACTCTATGGCTACTTACATTCTATCCTCCATAAAGAACTACGACTCATTAGTTGGTTATGCTTGAATTCAAATGAGGGAACCTCACTCTATTAATGGTAGATTAATCCTTAATGAATGAATCTCATCTTAATAGCCATACTTTTAATTATAAAGGATGATATCAATTGGGGGTGGTTACCTTAAACCCAAATGAATGAACTTCGTTATATTAAATGCTTTGAACCTTTTGGGAGGCCTCTTAATGTAATTATGATTTAAAGTGCAATGAGTAAATAACCTCACGATGGCCTCCTAACCACCCAAAGTAAATGAATGCTTCCTAAAATTCTAAGACATCAATTCATTGAACATACATATGACCATGTCGTATGCATTATCTCGTAATTAAGTCATCCAGTTTATTGGATCAATTGACGCAAGTTGAGTTAGGTGTAAGGTTATGTAATCACATTGGGAAACTCCTTAGGATCATTTAGCCTTCTGCTATGCTATCTAAGTTTTTGTTAACTCTAGTTTATCTTAAGGTTGTAACTTATCAGTAATACTCTTAACTATTATTATAAAAAAAAAAAAAATTACACTCTATTTGAGTGTTTTTAACTTAAACCCTTAGGGGTTTCCTGGTGGGGCATTACACAGTTGCTAACTTTAGGATTGAGATGAAATAGATTACCTTTGGTCTGTTTCCTAGTTGCAATCGATTCTACTTTGTTGTCAAATATTTTTCACATTCCATTTCTAAACTCTAGTGGGTACCCTCTGTCATTAAGTTGTGCCACACTTAAAACATTGTGCTTTAGGCCTTCAACCAAATAGACATCATTAGCACTGCTCTTCCCATTAACAGAAATAATTCCCTTACCTTTAACCATACAGGGTGAGTCATTGCCAAATATGAAAACACTACCATCAAATTCCTTCAAGGAAATAAATTTGCTCCGATCACCGGTCATGTGATGTGAACAACCACTATCAATGATCCAATCATCAGAGTTATCCATTTTGGATACTAGTGCCTTCTGATATGATATTTCTTCCTTAATATGTATGAACACAATATCTTCACTAGCATCATCATCAGACTCTTCATCAGTAATACCACTATCAATAGCTACAAGACAATCTCTTTTTCCTTTACCCTTATACTTCTTAAATTTGTCTCTCTTGTATTCATTTTCCCTATTAGGGAAATTTGCTTCTATATGACCAATCTTGTTGCATGCAAAACATTTTAAAGGTAGCTTACCTTTATAATTACCAGTGCCTCTAGGGAGTCATTTTGCCAACAATGCTTCAAGTTCCACTAAGTTGTCTTCATCTTTAGCATCTCTGCTGGATCTAGATTCATAGCTATGGCCGATATCTCTACTTCTTCTCATAGATGAGTTAGAGACAGAAGCTCCGAATGTAGATTCTGATTTCTGTATACTACCATCATAGCCAATTAGTTAAAAAGCAATAAGTTTGTCAATAATAGAGTCCAGAGTTACCTTTGTCTTGTCAATGGATTTCAGCTCTTGAATAGCTGCAACTCGGATAGCATAGACTAGTAGCAAGATTCTCAGTACCTTATTGATTACTATGGCATCTTCCACTTTCCCTCCTTCACTCTTTATCTCACCAACTATCTCTTTAATGCTTTGACCATACTATTGGATACTCTCACTTTTAGACATTCTCATATCATCAAACTTTCCTCTTAAACTCTCTTCTTTAGAAATCTTGACATGTTCATCACCGCTATAAATCTCTTCTAATTTCTTCCATACTTCATATGCAATTTCAAGACCATGAACATATACATATTCAACATCAGACAAGGAAGTGATAATAGCCTCTAATGCTTGGTGATTTACTTGTAGTTCTTTCTTTTGATCATCAGTCAGGGGTCTAGTAGGTGTAATATACTTATTTTCTATATGATCCTAATATTGAATACCAAGACTCTTAATGTAAATCTTAATTCTATCACTCCATATTCTATAGTTGTCTTTGTTGAACTTCACACCTTCTTTCTTTATCATGATCTACAAGATCTTTTCCTCAAGCTGTTAGGCTTTTAGATTAAGAGGACCTGAGATGCTCTGATACCAATTGATGGTATGATGAAAGAATAAGTATTTGGTAGAATACTGGGAGGGGGGGTGAATCATTATATTAAAAAACTGATACAAAGTTCCCAAACTCAAATTTAGTCACACAAAGTAAACATATCTTAGTTAAGATCAATATTCATAAGAATACTTTACATCAACTGGTTTAACTGTTATGACAACTTAATAGTAAACAAATTCAATCTTGTAAACATCAACAATGCTTAATCATGACTCAACATATTCATCTCTCAATGCTTCTACTTATCATGCCTTATCAGAAGTTAATCAAATCAACAAATAAGATCATAACGACAAAAGAATTCACCACTTGACACAAATATTTATACGTGGAAAACCCAAATAGGTAAAAACCATGGTGAGATGAGACTCACAAGGATAGCTATCTAAACTCTTTTGAAGTTCGCCCTGTTAGGAGCCAAGCCTGTTAAAGCTTTACAATAAGTCTTGTTAAGAACTAATTCTAGTTAGGGGATTTACAAATATGCATTGATGGAAAGCACAATACTCTTTTAGGAGTAACCTCACTAGAGGATTTAAGAATCCAAACTAATGGACCACCTTGTTGGAGGATTTAATGAGTAACCAAGCTTGTTAGAGCTTACTCGGCTAAGGGATTTCACTACTGCTGTTATTATTAGAAAACAATAGGTTTTCTTGATCTATCTGAGTAGCACTACATTTTCTTGATCAGATCTTTCTAAGCTTCAATCTCCCTTCACTCAAAGTACAAATCCATTCACCGGTTAGGTAACTACACACTCAACAGGTTTCAATCAATCCTGCCAACAACCTTTACAAACAACTTCATCAACCTTAAATACAAATCAGTTAGGTCGGTAATACAACAAAAACCTAATTATCATCATCAAGATTACAAACAAGTCGGTACAATCTTGACCGTTAGAAATCATGACAATCTCTTCACATTCTTCAAGAAAATTCCAACCACTCCATGATCACCACTTCATTAGACTTTGTAACTCATCACGTGTTGTGCATTAGATGCAATCCACTTTGCTCCTTCCCTAGACAAAAAACAAATGTGCCAAAACAATTTGAATGTATTCTCATACAATGATCGCATGTGTCTCCATCATTACTGGTTATTAGATAATAAACCAACAAACTTGATCGGTTAGGGTTTAACAATTGATAGGGTTTACCAGTTACATTGCATATAAAGGTTTAACCCTTTACACCGGTTCATCGGTTCAACTCACAAACTTAACATACCGGTTTACAATATCTTCCACAAATGTCTTCTTACTGGTTACCTACCAATATCAAAAACAACAATATCAACAATAACATGAATACCATTACCTGTTCAATTGACATCAATGACAACATATCATTAATGCAATCTATATGCAAAATGCCAATGATGGTGGGCATGTAGTCCCACAAAGAGACATTTAATACAATATATATTAAGATGTATAGTCTAAAAAAGTCCACAATATATATTAAACTACCATATGAAATTGAAGAGTAGCAAGTGAATCTTTCCTATCCCTAGCCTATTTTGCCTTGTTACATAGTATGAATTGAACCTTAGCATCATTGATCATACTCACCACTTTTTATTTTAAAATTTAAAATCAACATCCACCTCATTTCTAATGTTGGTAAGGTTCACTATTTTTAAAAGAGTATTAGATAAAAGATTTGATGGAACAAAATTGACAGAGGAAAATAATAACAACATTATATTTTAGATGTAAAATGTTTTTTAATATATGTTTTCTATATGATAATTAATATTTTGGGAGTATTTAAGGATAAGGAGATCATTCTTCTATGTGATAGTCTATCACCATCCTTATGTTATATTGTACTTTTGTTCTAGGAAACCTTTTGATCTTTTGCAATTAGTGTGGGTTTTTTAAGGTGACTCTTTATATGTCCTAAAATTGTATGAGCCTAATAACTTCTACTCTTGTTGATAGTTTGGTGGCTCTGAACAATGGCTCCTTTAAAGAAATGTGATCCTTGTAATTTTGGACTTCCTTGTAATTTTGGCCTTCCTTGTAATTTTGGCCATCCATGATGTGAAAAGAGGTTATATTATGAATAATGGTCTAGATGATTTAGTTATTTCTTATTATGTTGAGTATGAGTAAATTTGGGCTTCCTTGGCTATGGTCACTATTTTTTACTAACTATTGTGATTTAGTGTGATTTGAGCATGGACTTCAAGTAATAAAGAGGGTGGAAACAATCTTCAAGTGTTAGGGGGTACACAACCTTGACCAAGGGATGAAAGTATCCAGAAAGTACAAGTGATTCATGTGTAGATCAATGTATCATTCACCTATTAATTCCTAGCAACATTCTCAAATAAACAAGCAAAGAGGTATGTTGAGTGCATATATACATTTTATGTTGCCATGATATAAGTAAGATATAAAACATGTAACTTAGATTGATTTGAAATTTCATTCATAAATATTATATCTTCCTTGTGGATTTTTTAATGCATAATGTCTCATTGATTTCAATATCTTTATTGCAAGTACTCTTTTCAGCATGAAACTCCACTCATTGAGGTCTCTTACTAAATGCAAGTCAGTTATCCTATCAATGATGATATGTTTTGCATGCATTCTATGGAGAAATCTTATTAATAGCTATAGTTGGGTTGTTCATTGTTTTGTGAAAATATATACAAATAGATTGGGACATTAGATTTATAAACATTGTAAATTGTGTTTGAGATCATTGTCCTAATTGTAACAGTCAATCACTATTGGCCCAAGGCCACACCAACATCATTGTGACACAAAGGTTTATGCATACTGGTGTAAGGTCCATACTCTTATGACATTTCATTACCATTACATATCCACACCTAGGGTTTCCAAACAAAACTTGTTTGAGTAGGCAGTATCACTGGTAAAATTGTGATTGCCACAATTGGTACCCTTAGGATAGTAATTAATATTTGGTATATGGCAACTTTTTAGGATTATAAATGCTTCTATGGGGTTTGAAGGGGTCCCACACATCTATTCCAACATTCCATCCAAGGCACTTCACTCTCACCTATCTTATATTCCACTTTCTCTATGTTGTTATCCCAGAGGTCCGACACATGATGAATATCAGACCAATCAATCAAATCTAGTATGTGTCTCAAAGGTTTTGGAGACCTGCAAGAAAGAGAAATGAAGATACATATTTACAAGAGCCTTTCCAACCAGTGGTGTGATTTTTTAATAGTTAAAAGACCAAAAAAACATTTTTTCCCACTCATTGGAAACCCTAGTGAGGGTTTTGATAGTTTTTGGAAAAATAGTGATATCTTCTTCAAATTTCAATGGATCTCAATGCTACAAAATATGAAATGAAGGTAATTCACTTCTCTACAATATCCAATTGACTTCTAAGAAAATATGATGAATTTCACAATTAAAAATAATGAGAATCAGACTGAAACATTTTTGTATGAATAAAAATCTCCTTCATTTAGTAAAACTTTCAAAATTCAACAAGAAAAACTTGGGTGGTGTCACAAAGGCCTATTTATGCCCATCTGAGTGGGTTACAATCTCAAACCACCAAAAAACAACCTCCCAACCAAATTTTAAAAAGTTGTCATGACAATAATGACAACTTTTTATAATTCTTGCCCAATGGACCTCAAACTTTCCCAATTAGGTCCAAATACATCATAATGGCCTCAAATGGCCTTATTTACATGAAATAAAAAAAAAAAAAAAAAAAATCTCAAATTTTGACCGTTTTGGCCAAACCTAGGTCCCTAGGGTGCTCCTGCACCATCAAACCATGTGAATTAGCAAAAACAAATGTGTTTTGGAAGTTTTAATGAGAGAAGCTATAAATATTTCTACCTCTCAATAAAGAAAAAAATACCACAAATCTCATTATTGATAAGAAAGTGTTCAGTGATTCATAGAGTTCCCCCAAACCCTTCAACAAATAAATTTAACAATCTCCCCAATGGCCTATCCTCAAGTGACAAACATAATAGACAAGTTGAGAAACCAGTCTATACTGTGAAATCAAAATGCATACCTTTTGCACTGGTGAGATGTGAAATTGGGCTTGTAAAATGTTTTGCAAAACCATCCCATGTTTTTACCATTATTTATTTTGTGAATTGGAACTTTATCTAGGTTAGACAAGTTGTTTTGTAGGTTGTAGCAGTAATAAAGTGCTAGAGGAATTTAGAGAGAAGTATTCTTGTAAACCATTTGAAGGAATAACACAAGCAGTGTTCTCTTTGGTGTGGTTTTTTTTCTCACAAGGGTTTCACCATGCCAATCATATTTTCTTGAAAGATTCTAAAGCCTTTTTAACAAACCCATCCTATGCTTATCTTGCAATCGTAATGTTTCATGAGGTGACAACAAATATGAGTTTTAGGGGTGGGTACGTTGAGAGTTTCGTCTGGTGTTGGTGTAGCATTCAAGTCCATATTCAAAGATTTCAAAAAAAAGAGGACTTTGGAGCCGTCAGGTCCATATTCAAAGATTCCAAGTTTGTGATCCCTAATAATTCTCATTCTTCTCAAGGTTCCTATGTAGCAGATTTGTAATGTCATATGTTGATTTATTATGATGGTTTTAGGACCATTGCTTCCTACTATATGATTTAAATGATGTCAAATTTAGGTATATTATATTGATCTTGTTTTGATTATCAATATTATTATATGATGCTATGATGCAAATTGAGTGGGGTATTCATTAGGGGGTAACTAGTATTGGTTAATGATCATGTTTTATAGATATGAGCATAATCATGTACTTTATATCACTTAAAATTTGTATAATTTAAAATTCATTCTTATCATGAGAGTTGTAAGAATCAAAATTGTGTTTATAACCCTTGGGATATCACATAAGTGTGGTAGAGATAATCCATTGATGAAGCATATAGACTAGTTTTACTTTTATCACTATTTTACAATCAACATTAGTTTATGGGTTATAGATGGACCTTTTGTTTTAGCTAGGTCATCGTCTCTGTTTCACCTAAGTGGGTGGCAGCTGACGAGAAAAATTTCTGGGGTAAAGGGACCCTAGAAAGGGTTCCATACCCACTCCTTTGTATACCATCATGTTAGATGGGTTTTAAATAGTTTCAAGAACTATGAAGTCTCTTCACCTTCACATAGGCAAGGCCATCTGTGATGAGCCCCTGAGACACTAGTTCTAGCCCTTCGGTTTTGCAATTCTAAGTTTGGTTTAGTCTTGCCACTCCTTCAAAATCTTATGTATTCTCTATTTATCTATGCCCTCTTGATTCAATTGTGCTAGCTTTTTGAAATGAATTTCTCTATCCTTTCTATCGAATCTCTTTATCAATGCCTTGCTGAAATATTCTAAGGTAGTGATTGAATCTTTCTGTTGGGCCATCATGCCATGATACCGCCATTTGTGAGTCATCCCCTCAAGATGCAAGTTGGAAAACTTGATGGCCTCTTCTTCAAACTTAGGATTCAAAAGGAAACATGCGTCCAATTTTTGCAACCAATCTCTTGCTGAAGAGATGTCAAATATAGTTAAGGTGGGAATGGTGATCTTTCCAAAGTAGTGTTGAATGTCCTTTTGGGGATTCTCATCACATCTTCTCCTCCTATGCCCATTCCTTGTCTTCATCTCATACTATTTTGTAAAGGAAGTGTCTCTTCATATGTCAACAATTCGGGCATTGTATTTATCATGAAGTCTTGTCATTTCATCTCCTTGATTGGGTTGCTCTTATTCCATTGGTGTTGTCCCTTCCTTTTCCATAAAATTGGCTTTAAAGGATCTTGTATTTGGGTTAGCTAATTCCCTATCAACACCAGAGCTGCTCCCTTTGATCCAATTTTTAATAGGTTTACTAGTACTCAATGGTTCATATAGTCCTCTTAGGAGTTGGACCATATCAACCATGGTGCACCTCATATTAGCTTAAAACCTATGCCCCCTATTGGTAGTTGATGGGGATAGATACCAATCATTGTACATATCAGTGAGGTGTTCTTTATGTCTAGATAAGGAGAACCACTCCTAGATATAATTTAGAGAGATGGTGTATGTATAGAGATAGTTGGTAGCCACATATATATATATTTGAATAGCACTCCTGGCTGCCCCAGCAAAGTTATGCATAGATCGATGCGAAAACCACCTGAAATAGATTGTAGACAACACCCGCCCTCCAACTTGATAAACTAGTATTCAGGAGGATCTAGACTATGGAAAATACCTCCACTCTAGTAAGTTAGAGTACATTAAGTAAACACCTAGCTGATACCACTTGCCTTATCCTACTGTAGTCATAGTATGGAATAATCAAATTGACTAGTCGCTTACCTCCTACTGCAGTCATAGTACGGAATAATCAATTTTAAAAAAAACAAAAACAAATAGTCATCAAAATTTTGACGCCAACTGAACTTTGCACCGATGGCCCAACCGTCAGACCATAAGCATTCTTGTCAGTACAAAGTTTTTGGTATCCATTAGAATTCTGATGCCAACTAAAGAAACATTCGATGAGGATGTTGTATGTCCAACGACAGTTCCTTGTCGGATGGTTGTCGATGCATATTCATGGGGGACTGTCAGAATTCTAACATCCATCCGACAATATTTTTGATTGGAGGAGCGATCATGGCCATTGTCAGAAGAGTTCACGATGTCGTCAGAATTTTGATGTTAAATTGCATCATCGGGAAGTCTGACGATGAGTTTTTGATGGCTTTATTTGTCAGAAGTCCGATGAAAAGCAGTCAAAATTCCAACAATAGGCTGTCAGAAATTAGCCCCAAATGTACTAGTGAGTGGTGAATGATTTTGTGGATGTGTTTTTAATATGGTTGATTTGAATGACTGGTAAATTTGTATAGATATATTTGAATGATTGGAAATGATCTGAAACATGTTTTTACTGGTATTAGTGAAGTGGTTTAAGGTTTTGTCAAATGGTATTTAAGTTTCAAGATCTATTACATTGTGTCACAGAGTATTAGGACAACTGGTAAAGTTTAATAGTGCAGCTGCAGATTTGTCTAAGTGTCTCAACCGGTATAATTTATGAGTTGATTCTTTGTTTGGTGAAAGTTTAGTTTATTTTTTATCTACTGATTCACCCCCCTCCTCTCAGTAGTTGACCGGATCTTTATAGTTTCATAATATTATCATCCTCCAACTATATATTTACTACATACATTTTTGCCACATGAAGTAACATTTCCACATTTTCTTGTAGCACCTATAATAGACCTAACTAAGCAAGTTGAAGTGGCCCCAGATAAATAGTTGAATGTTAACAATCACCTTACTCAAGAACAAACTATGTCTCTAACAAGAATACTACAGTCTCATAAGGAAGCATTTGCCTAGGACTACACAGATATGAAAGGATTGCATCCTAAATTGTGCACACAACAAATCTACATCAAAGAACATTGTAAACCAGTGAGGCAACCTCAAAGAAGAATCAACCCTGCATTAAGGGAAATAGTTAAGCAAAAATTGTAGAAGTTACTCAATGCAGGATTTATGTATCCCATTTCTAACAGTGAATGGTATCACCTCTAGTTATTGTTCCTAAGAGAAATGGAAAGTGGAGAGTTTGTGTAGATTATAGGGAGCTTAATGCTGCAACCAAGAAAGATCACTTTCTTCTTCCTTTCATTGACCAAGTGTTGGACTCCTTGGCAAGGAAGAAATATTTTTCATTCTTAGATGGTTTCAGTGGATACAACTAGATAAGAATAGCCCCTGAGGACCAAGAAAAGACAAAATTCACATGTCCATGGGGGAACTATGCCTACTCAGTACTTCCATTTGGTTTATGTAATGCCCCACTACTTTTCAAAGGGCAGTTATAAGCATGTTCTCAGATATTTCTCATGACTGCATGGAGATATACATGGATGACTTCACTATTTATGGTGGTACTTTTGAAAAAGAATTGAGTAACCTAGAAAAGAATTTACAGAGATGTGAAGATCATAATTTTTCTTTAAATAGTGAGAAGTGTTTTATGATGATGTAGGAAGGTGTTGTTCTTGGCCACTATCTTTCTCATAAACAAATTCAAGTAGACTCAAGAAAGATTGAATTTATTTTTAATTTACTTGTACCAACAAAATAGAAATATGTTAGGAGTTTTTTAGGCCATGCAGGTTATTACAGAAGATTCATCAAATATTTCAATAAAATTGCAGCACCGTTGTATACACTTGTCACTAAAGATGCATAATTTTGGTAGACAAATTCATGCAGCAAAGCATTCTCTGAGTTGAAGGAAGCATTAACTCATGCACCAGTACTTAAAGTTCCTAAGTGGGAGCTTCCATTCCATATACACATGGATGCATTTGATCATGCAATTGAAACTGTTCTAAGACAAAAAGAGACAACGGTGGAACATGCAATCTATTTTGTCACCAAAAACCTGCAGGGTGCTGTATTTAACTACACAGTAATAGAGAAAGAAATGTTGGAAGTTATCTATGCTCTCAATAAGTTTAGACATTATATAACTGGATATAAGTTCTTTGTCCACATAGACCATGCAACAATAAGATATCTCATGAACAAATCTTCAATTTTAGGAAGGTTGGATAGATGGATTCTTTTAATGCAAGACTTTGATATCACAATCATAGACAAACTAGGAAGAGAAGATGTAGTTGCATATTTTCTTTCATGCTTAACAAAAAACTAAGAATCACCCATTTTAGATGATTCCTTTCCAGATGAGCATCTATTCTCTATTGTTGTTCAAACACCATGGTATGCTGATATAGCCAACTATTTGGTTTCTCAAAAGGTACCTTCTCATTTTTCTCCAAAAGAAAGTAAATTACTTGTTGATAAAAGTTTCAAATTCACCTGGATAGCCGGATGTTTATTTTACACAGGACTAGATTAGGTAATGCAAAGATGTGTGAGAGAAGATGAGATGTATGACATACTGCATGCATGCCATGATGAACCCTGTGCGGGACATTTTGCAGCTAAGAGAACAACTATCAAAATAATTAACACAGGATATTATTGGCCAACCCTTCATAAGAGATGCAGCTAGGTATACAAGGCAATGTGACACATGTCCACCTTCTAATGGTAAGTCTTAAATTTTGGTGTGTAGTGATTATTTCACCAAATGGGTAGAAGCTAAGGCAGTGAAACATGCAAGAGATAACAAAGTTGCTGAATTTTTATATGAAGAAATCTTCACAAGATATGGAGTTCCTAGAGAAAATTGTCACAGACCAAGGAGCACAGTTCACATATCAACTTGTTAAAGCATTAGTGAATGAATACAATATCAAGTATAGGAAATATACACCATACCATCCTCAAGAAAATGGACAAGGAAAGATTACAAACAAGGAAATTGAAAGCATCTTGACCTAAACTGTTAATCTTCATAGGAAAGATTAGGCAACTAGATTACCCAAAGCCGTCTAGGCATATAGGACATCATGTAAAACAACAACATGGTTTACTCCTTTTGAGATGCTATATGGAAAGAAAGCAATGATTCCCATTGAATTTGAGATTAAAATTTTAAGAACAATAGTTGAATTGGGGATGTATATTACTATTGCACAACAAGCAAGAATTATGTAACTCAATGAGATAGATGAAGTAAGAACACCTACCCTGGAAAACACATAACTCTTGCAAAATCAACGAATCAAATGGCATGATAAATATATCAAGGACAAAAACTTTCAATAAGCAGATTGGGCTCTCCTATATGATTCCAGGTATTGAGATAATCTAGGTAAACTTCACACTAGATGGCTAGGCCCATATGAGATATCACAAGTGTTTGACAATGGTGTTGTTCAGCTCACAACAATTGATCCTGTAAGATTCAAGTTATTAGTCAATGGGAATAGATTGAAGTTATATCATAAGCCCTCATCTAAAGAATATTTCCAAAAACAATTTAATTCAAACTTTGAGTTTCCTGCAGCTGATGAAGGTGGGCCTTTAGCCTTGCCTTCTGATTAATCAGTTATGTTGAATCATAATAAATACTTCCATATTCCTGGAAGTTATTTCTCCATAATAACATCCATACTTCACTTTCATGTCTTTTGAATCACTTCACCTCACTTCATGTTCATCCACTTTTTCAGTTTTATTATTAAGTTAACTGGAGGTATCTTTAAAGGACTTTGACATTCATAATGTCGCATCACTTTAGGTATGTTAGAAATTGACGCTTTCATTATTTCCTATTAGATTCATTCCTTATCTACATTAAAATTTCCATGTATATTCCTCATCGCCTTGCTATAATATCTCTTTTGCCATGTGAGGACACTTGGCACACTTTTGGTTGGGGGGAGTATACCCTAATTTGATTCATTCCTACATGTGATTTAAATTTTTCGTGTCCTACGTCATCAATACTTTGTATCGCTTTTTATGAAAATCAAGTTTTAAGATAATCGAATAAAGTGATTATGACATTTTATGTACACGGGTTTTTTTGAAAGCCCTTACATGAGTTGCCTTTCTGGATTAATTCTGCCACCTTTATGAGTCATAATTACATTCTCTTATCACCCTTGTGATTTCCAATCATTGTTCTTAGTTATTTTTGGCCAGAAGGAGTTTTCTTTGAAAAATAACAAGTTATGAGCTACAAGAGACTTTGGTAAGAAGTTAAAATAGAAGGTTACAGAATATTACACAACCATGCTGAAAGAGCACAATGCGGGGATCTTTTCTAAGGCACGAACCTATAGTTCATACCTCTATTTTGTAGGATCAAGTATGTGGTCAAGATTTTGTTTAGAGTGGGTGGTTCAATTACTTTTTGAAGTTGGATGATTTTAATGAAGAAATAGCCACCGAGTTTTCCATGACATTCTCTAATGGAGAAGCAAATGTTAAAGGACTAAGAGTTCTGGCCACTGAAGAGAGGATTGTAGAAGTGACAGGTTTACCTGTTGAAGGAGAAAAGTATCCAAAATCAAAGGATGCCAGGAGTGCCCGAGCAGAATTTACAAGACCCAGATATCATCCATTGATCATTGATAAGCAAGGGGCCATAAGAATATTTTTACCAGATAAATGGATAGTAGCGGCTATTCACATAATTAAGTATTTAACATGTGAAGGGAGGAAGTCTTATTTGCACTCAATTTACTTAAAGTTGCTTAGCCATCTTAGGCATGGAGTTAGGATGAACGTTCCAAATGTGTTGTATAACCTCCTGATGATCATGGCCATTGAAACCCAAAAAGGCAGGTCAAATTTGGTCTCCCACCATTGTTTAATTAAATTATTAGCAGAATGGTCATTGAGGGATGTTTCTTAGTTATCATGGGAGGAATTTGTTTCACTTAATGAATTTAGGGAAGAAAATTATAAGGGTCAGAAAAGGGTTTCTGAAAAAAAGAGACTAGGGTTTACAAGAAGAAAAAGAAAACCACTCCTGGAGCCTCAAGTTCTAAGGATATCTTTGTTGAAGAATTTCCTACAACAAATGAAATCCTTAGCAATTTTGAGCCAATTCCTGTAGTCACTAGTGGAGATATTTTAATGGACATTTCCAGAAAAACTAGGGCTTCTACTCGAAGGGAAAAGGGTAAGCCAGTAAAGTCAACTGAGAGTTCAGGAAGGACAATATTGTGATGAAGGGAATATGGATGGGTTAGATAGTTTGGAAAAAGTAGTAGAAAAGGTAATTGAACAAGAAAAAGGCAAAAAATATGCAACAACTACTTTCGTGATAGGATAGGAGGGAGTTCCTATAGCGGAAAAGGCAAAACTCTGTCATTGAAGATGAAACACAACAAGAAAAAATGCAGTAGACCCTTGGAGTTGAGAAAGAAGTAACTCCTAAAAAAGAGCAATAAAATAAGGTAAGGCAAAAATAAACTCCTGCACAGGAATCAGTAAATGTACAAATGGCAGAGCAGGGACAATTGACTAAGGAACAAAGGAAAGGAAAGAGGATTCTCTAGGTAGTTAGGCATATGCCTACTCCTTTTTCTTGGATGTCAGTTGCATTTGATTTATATTAGGATATGTTAGATAAGGAAGAAGAACTACAGAAGGAAATTAAGAAGAAAGATGAAGAGATCGCCACTCTTAAAGGGAAAAAAGACACTATGGTGACTATGGTGTCCAACATTATTGAGTGTAGACCACCACCTAGGGTCTATGCCATGTATTTAAAGGAATGCTTGCTCACTTTCAAAATGTCCAATGTTCTTATAGATCAAGATCATTCCTTGGAAACTACTAAAACAAATTATCAGGTTTATCGGGACTCTCCTACTGTAATTAGAAACTTGCTTTATGAATTTTATTTGTACAACTATGCAATACCTGATGATAGAGAATGGAACCCTCTATTATATATTGGTGACATACATTTGAGGGAACTAATGTCCTAGATCCAGAATGAACATGCAAGAGGTGAAGAAACTAAAATTTATCAAGAAGAAGAACTTAGAAGTCTCTTGCCAATAACAGCAGAGAGTGATAATCCCATGAGACTGTATTATGATTGGCAGGAAGTGTTGTATCATCTTGATTTTAAGCCCAAAATATTAGCCTTGAGGGAAGAAACATATAAGGAGTTTGAAGCAATGAGGTCCTCTAAGGCGCAATTAGCTTTGGGTCATGTAGCAAGAAGGTGGAATAGTCTTATAGAAGAACTACAGATAGCAGAGCCACACTCTTTGCAAAATTACTATGCAACTTTGAAAAGAACTTTATGGTACCTTCAGTTGGGATGAACAAAAACAAATAATTGTCTTCTTTTACTCTTTCAACAACCTATACTTTTATGGCCAATACCAGATTGCAACAAGTATGTCGATTCATTTGATGAGACAGTAGAAAAAGCTAGATGGGATAGGCTTGAGAAGAATAAGGGGTTTTGTTAGAAAATTGTTACAGGAGGCTCACGACAAACTCAAGTCATTAATTATAGAGCTCAAGAAAGAGGAAGGAATGCAACATCTTCATCTTCTTGAGAACGAACAATATTTTAGGTTGGGGGGAATGATGAGCCAAAAGAATGGCTCTATTTTAGCTATGTGTATGTGTTATTACAGGGACATTAGGAGTCTAGTTATATCTTTTGAGTTTAGAACCTTTGCTAATGATAATATTTTATATGTCTTGGTGATATGGTCATCTGACATAAGCTCATTTGATATATGTTCTTTTTTGATGCAATATAATAGGTAATTGTGCTATGAGGAATATCCATGGTAATGCTGCAAGTAGATTTTGAATGTTACTCTAGTAGGAATAATTAGGCCTATATTTGTGCACGTTAACAATTTCATGCAAGATTAAAGAAGAATATTGAACTAGTCTAAGACGTTAAGAAATAAAGATTATGGAGTTGCTGGTTGGGAAAGGGATAGCAAGGATTGTTGTTGAAGAAGCTAGCTGGTAGTTGGAAGTGGTTCATTATGACTTATCTGAAGACTTAATGATTTCCTTTGTTGAAGGAGTGGATTTAGGACTAAGGTTGTGCTAGATTCTCTTTGTTGTTCCAATAGACTTTGATTGATTCTCAGCATTTGTAATTTCACCTTCTTTTTCTCCTTGTTCAATAAAAAGCATTCTCCTTGAACTTTTGGAGTGGTATGCTAGTTAGTTAGGAATTTCATACTTTAAATAACCTCCCACCTTCTCTTGTATGGTGGGTGAGAATAAGATAGTTTCAGTTATTGTAATATAGTTCTGAGTTAAAAATAAGTAGACTTCCAGTAATTTTTTGTTATGTTATCAAGTACTTTTAAATCAATAATGATGATACTTTAAGATCTAGGCATTTGATTCAGTTATTTGGATTCTTTCTAAGGGAGCCCACTTAGTGAGTATTCCTTTGGTTTCTTTTATTAGTCATTTATTATTCTGTACTTAGCATTATCTTGATCACAGACTATTCCTACAACCACTGGAATACTTCTTGTGACTATTCCTGCAGCCACTACGAATTGAGTAGAATTATGTTTATTGATCATGAATAAGTTTTGTTTTTCTTATTTTTTTCTTAGAAGATAGTTATCTTTCCTTACAATCATTTTAGTTATTTGTTTCCAACATTGTCTTAGAGAAACATTTCAATTCCAGCAATAGGAAAAGTGGTTGTTTCAATCTTTCTAGTGTATATACTTTGAGGATAAATTTCAAGTATATGTCTCAGGTTGACAACTAAATGAACCTTCATGATGAGAGATAATTACTTAGTTGGGTGTCCAATCCCTGAGGTATGACTTCAAGGTCTAATTATTGAACCATTAGGAAGATTAATCACACCCCCTCTTAGTTTCTTGGATATTCAATAGTTAGGGAATAAAGGATTGGATTTATGGAGTGAATTTCCTTGGTTTGATAATGAGGATTTCATCAGATTAATCTTAAGTAGAGTGTAGAATGACTATATCATATTGGATAAACACTATCCAATTATAAAAGACATTATTTTAGTTGTTACTAGTATATGTGACAAAGGGACTATGTCAGTTAAGGAGACTATAAATAACAAGGAAGTTGAAACTCTAACCAAAGTAACGAGAGATCAAAGAGTGTTGTTGATTGATAAAATTGTTAATCTCATGGTGAGGTATGTTGTGTATGGTATCTCTTATAAAAATTACTTTAGAAATAGGGAAGGTTCTACTTTAGCTATCATTTTATATGTTACACATAAGCTTTTTATAGAAGATGCAATTTTTGACTTGTGTGAATTGCTGAAAAATTAGTTGTTAGAAAATATTAAAATGACAAAGGATCAAGGCCACCCCTTCCAATTTGTATAGTTGCTTGTATGTTTAGTAATGTATTTTTTGTGATCTTTATCGGTGAAAGAAAATGTGTTGTGGATATCCCATGTTCTAGTTGCTAAGGAGATCTATTGGTATTTGGGTGGTTTGGAAAAGAGAAGACCATAAGACATTTCAAGAGGTTTCATATATCAATCTGGTATGCCCTGCTATAGGTTCTACTAAGGAGAGCCTAGCCTCTGAAAAAAGGAAGATGGACACAATGTTTTATGCTTCTCCAAAACTTGAGAAGAAGAAAGAACTGAAATAGAAAGATGTAATTGAGTTAGATAATATAGAGTCTCCATTGGTTGAAGAAGAGTTGGAGGTTGTAAAACAAGAAAAAGACATTTTAGAGGAAGAAGTAGATAATATACAAAATATGATGGAGAAATGTGATGATGTTAAGAGGACTTTATCAAAATGCATTAGTGAAATTAAGGATTGTATTAATAGTGCTAGTAAATTTAATAGGTATTGTCTTCAATGGCCAATTGTTATGGTGAATTTCAAAGAAAAAGTTGAATCTATTGAAGAGGAGTTGAGTTCTCTTAGTAAGACATTTGATTTTCTGAGGGATAAAGATAGTGATCAAAGGTAGAAAGTAAATTTCATGTAGTTTGAGTTATTATATTTGCAAAGGAAGAAGGGAGATAATGTAAGCATTTTCTAGAGAGTTAAGGAGATTGTTGAGGCTAAGTTGAAACATTTTTCATGACTTCTTGGAGATGCAGAAGAATATGATCAAAATCTGTCTATTCCAGATAGTTTATCACATGCTATTGATGTGCTGGTCAAATGCAGAAGATTTTCCATTAGCATTAAATTGTTTTTTACATTCCTAGAAGGTTCTCCTTTTGAAACTCAAGGAGAAATACAAGTAGATTTTTCAAAAGAAGAGCAATTAAGGAATTTATTTTTGATATACGTTTTTGACATTCTTTTTCTTTTTTATCAAAGGAACCCTTTGTCCTTGATGTCAAAAGGGGATAAAGGAGAAATGGAGAAGTGGAGAAATGGAGAGATGTGAGTGATATGAGTAAGGGGGAATTATATGCAGATATGTGATTGTTCTTTTTGAGATGTTTTTCCATCAATGACAAAGGGGGAGATTGTTAGATTTGTGTAAACATTGGCATTGATGCCAAACTTGGTGATCTGGTTTGGACTAGATGTAGCATATTGAGAAAAGCGGTGATAATGAATACATAATGTATGTAGTAAGCAAAGCAATGATATTGAATAGATACTAAACAGCTAAGTATGTATGATCTATTGGAGTTATTTCTAAAAGATCCCTTGCTCCAGAATCTAGTATTTGCTAGTCATGGTTGAAGTTGTATCAGTTGTATTTCTATGTGAATGTTTGTATTACATTATGTTTTATGAGTTCTATGTATAAGAATCTATGGTGTTATTATTTTGAAGAAGGAATTTTTTATGCTTGGAATTTGTGTATATGGGTCTAGTTGACACTAGTTGTGTTATGGTAATGAAGCATGTATTTTTCATAATTAAGGAAGCATGTAGAAGATCTATAAAGGTCGACTTGGTTACGCTTTGTCTTGAACAAAACATATTATATTTGTGTAACATGTTGATCTGAGCAATGCTTTATTGTATAAACCTTTTGTGCTTGGCTGACATATTATCTCGGTGTATGTGCTTATAGGTATATATATAGAAGACATATGAGTATGTGTGTATGACAAAGTATGAAGTGTGTGAGCGATAGAGTAGTGGTATGCAAGGTATGAGTTGTGGATAAAAGAGCAGTAGCAATATATGAGCAGTGTGCGGTGTGAATAGTAGAGTATGATGTTTGCGTAATAGAAAAAGTGTATGTGGAATGTGTGATTGCAAATAGTGTTGCAGTAATCCCTTACCGGATCTGCTGCAGGTAGTTGTGGATAGGTTGGAGAGATTGCATATTGGATATGTTATGAATTGCTATTTTCATATTTGAGCTTATCTTGGAACTCACCTCATGCATTTGGAGATTCAATTTCCTTTAGTTCACTTATTTCTTTTGCAACTTGAGTATTCAGGTAGTTCCGAGAGTGAGCCACCCTTTTTGTTAACACCATATAACTAGTTTTTTTTTTGGGGAGTCAACCCTCTCCATGGTTTTTCCTATTTGGTTTTTCTAGGTCTAAAAATCCAATGTTTATATTGTGGTTATGTTGTTTATTTATTCTGCATTATTGATTCATGTTGATTGCCTAAGGTTAAAATATCAGTAAAAGTTTTATTGTTGTGGGAATACTGATTCACCCCCCCCCTTCTCAGTATTATGATCCATTCAACCATTCAACAAAGTAATCTCATATTATTTTTAAATATACAAGTAATACTAATGCAAAAATTTATTTAACTTTATATGGTGAATAATCTTCTTTAAAAAAAATTTTGTTTATCATGGGAAATTTAAATGTCCATTATATTGGGTAAGCCATTTTGACTTGACACTTATTAAATAATATTTCTATAGGTTATTAATTTTTAATGAATCTAATCTTTTTGAAAATAATGGTCAATATTCATATGCAATATATTTAACTTAGTTTTATCTTATTGCATTAATTATGGACATTAGTTGAAAATTATTTTATAGTGCTTAATAATCAAGGTGTAACATGTATGAAGTATAGTGGTGGTATAGTAATGGTAATAAGTTATTGTAAAAGTGAAGATGATTACTAATAATTAAATATTAAAAAATTATGCTAGTTAAACCTAATGGTGTAAGTGTAGACATTAGGTGGAGAATATTTTAACTGAAATATTTAAGATGTAATGTTTCCAAAAGCTTAGGGTTATGATATTTTTGACTAAGAGTAAAACACATTTTGAGGGGACTTGAACCCCATATGAATGGATTTTGCATGGATCCATAACCCACTTTAGGAACACTGCAAAAAGAAATAACACAGACTAAAAATAACTAACCATTAGTCAAACACTAGAGACTAGACATCTAAGACCAAGTTGAAACACACAAAAGGTTGAAGCCACCAAAAAGGAGAGATTAGAGATACATAGATAAAGAGTTTTGAAAGGCTCCCATAACTTGAACCATGGTTTTGGCAAGTCTCCCATAACCTATATAATAGATGCAACAACTACTCCTCCCAAGAAGCTAAGAAACCTGAGAAAATAACAACACTAGAGGGTTTTGATAGGCTACCAAAACCTCCACAATGGCTTTTAGAACAACTCCCATAACCATTAGGAAAAAGGCTACAAAATCTCCCTATAAAGTCCCCACCTCTCCTACAAAGCCCATCTCCACCTCCATAGAAGAATCCCTCCCCTCGATAGGGTGAATAGAGGAAGAAACCAATTGTAAAAAGAGCCAAACCTATTCCTAACCCACAAGAATTTTCTCCACCTCAATATGAGTAAACTCCACATCAATGGGAGTATAAAGAAGGAAGACAAGAGAAAGAGAAACACAAGCCCATTTCTAAAACTCGAAAACCTTTAAGTGCATGGCACTAACTCCATTCATACAAAATAGACCCTTCACCAAACAAAAGGATGAAACCTTTAACCAAAAACAACAACTAGCCTACAAGGAAAGCTCAAATAGAAAACAAGGTAGCAAACTAGAAAAGAAAAAATCAAGAGCACCTCTACCAATAACATCACTACAAATTTTGAATAAAAATAGGTGACCATAAGAGATAAAACAAAAGAAATAATAAACACCTATGATAAAACCCTCCCAAGCCAAAGTAACTACCAAGAAGGCCACCATGTAGCAATCCCAAACAAAAGCTAAAATAAAGAAAACAAGAGGTAGAGGAGTGAGAAAAACAAAGATGAAACTCTAAGAAGAACCCCCAATGAGTGTGAGAAGAATCCATCTAAAAATCCCCAAAATACTCCACCTCAATAGGAGATGAAGAAAACATGGCCTTAAAGAATAGGATAGTACCCAAGAATAGGTACCCATCCAAAGAAGCAACATCCACACAAACAACACCAAAGCTCAAAAACACCTAAACCGCATTGCAGCAAAAAATTAAAAAAACATAAAATAATAGTAAAGGGCATGGAGGAAACCCTATCAACCTTAGTGAACCAAGCTCCAATGCGCCCCATTATACTCGCAACCAACATGATAACATCTTGCATCAACTCTAATAAAGCAGGCCCACAAACATAGAAAACACTATATCTAAATAAAATAGAGAAGGAACCATGTAGAGAGAGCCAAAAAAACCAACCATAGAACTAGGTGATCCCATCTCCAAAAGGAAACTACAACAATGCACCATAGACAACAAGATCCAAGGGAGGAGATCCAAAATCCATAGAGTCCTTGAACACAAACAAGACACCAATACTATAAAATCTATGAATGAAAAATAATGAGAAGCAAGGAGAAACCAAATAATCCCAAGGTGACTAAAGCAAGTGAAACCCATGAAGAGAAATTGGCAAGAACCTAGCGAATGGCATAAGAGGCATTGTGAAAACCCACAAAATTTCTAGTCATAAAAACTCTATCTAAGGCCACCCAACCTACCCATATCAAGGCTAGGAATGCCAACTAAGACTTTACACCTCTGGCAACAAAAACCCAAATAGTATCTTGGTCATCCTTTGCATCATTAGATTCCCCATCTCCATTTACATCCCCTGCTCCAGATGAAACCCTACCTCCACTCCAAATTCCTCTCATTTTGAATTATTAGAGATTCTTGTATAATTCCATGAAGAGGATTAGGGCTATTGTGTTTTTGATGTTAAAATTTGAACAAAAAAGGGTGTTGACCCTTTATACTAACATCCAATTGCTGGTATTAATATTTACAACACAAATTTATAGTAGGTTAACAACAGCTATAAAAAATAGTAAAGAGTATTAATGAGATAGCTAAACAATATAAAAATTTTAACACCATAAAACCAAAAGGCCTAGAGATATAAAACCAACCAACTCGTGGCTATTTGAGGACATGCCTCGAACCATCAGTAAGGAACTTTAATTTCCTTGTAATTCCCTTCATTGATAGCATTATTGGGTAGGAATTTTTACTACATCAAGCACAAGGAAGTGGCAGAGATATGCATCACCCTCATACTAAACTTGGAGATACTAATCATATTCTAATTTATCTCCACCACCTTCTTCCGTAGGGCTTCTAATTCCTCTATTATGGTCCTACAATTAACATAATTGTTCTTGCTCTCCCCTAGTTGGTTGTCAACTTCTTTAGACATTACATCTTGGTGTTAGACTTGTGTGAATATTATTGTCATTGATTTCAAACCAGTTATCTAATTTGGTCCGGATGGTATATGCAATATATTGATGCCAAGTTAGTTATCTAGTTTAGTCTTGATGTTGTGTGCAATGTTGTGGGTAGTTGGTGTGTGTAGTTATGGGTAGGTGATGCAAATTCTGGTATTGCTTCGAGATGTTTTGTAGTAAGATGTGGTTGATCTATTGGAGTTATTTTCAGAAGATCCTTGTACCCAAAATTTTGAGTTGTGCTTACATTGGTCCTGGTATCAATTATGTGTTTCGATATCAGCAATTTTGGTTATGGTAGATATAAAAATTTCATGTCTTATTATTCGGTATCCATGGTATGTGTAGAATATATATTCTTGGAGTTTGGAGTTGGTATGTTTGAAGTATTGCATTTATGGGTCATCTTCTATGGGTCCAGTTGACCCTTGTCCCATTTCGGTAATTAAGGTATATGGATTGGTGAATAAATTATGTATGGGAAGCTTATAGAGATTTTGTGGAGGCTAACTTGATTATCATGTTTATCTTCAAGGCTTTATTGGATAACATGTTGAGCTAGGCCGACATATTATCCTGATGTATGAACCTTCCAATATATATATAGAAGTGTATGGTGATGATGAGTATGCAAAAAAGTACAAGGAGTAAGTAGCAGAGTGCGAAGTGCAAGTTGCAGATAGTGAAGGTAGTTGGTGCAAAATCAGAGTGCAAATAGTATTGCAGTAATCCTTCATTAGATCTAATGCAAGTGCTTAAGGATAGTTGTACAAATATCTTTCACCGAATCTATTGTAGGGTTTGTGAATTGTGATCTAAGCTTAACTTAGAACTAATCTCATGCATTTGGAGATGAAACTTTCTTCAGTTAAATCATACCTATTGCAGTGAGCATTCCAGCAATAAGTCATTTTTGTAATCTTGTAGTGAGTAGTCTGGCATTGAGTCATTTTTGTAATTTTGGTAGTGAATCACTCCTTTTGTAAACACCATATAACTACTTATATTCTCTTGAAATTTAACACTCTCCATGGTTTTTTCCATTTGGGCTTTCCATGCATAAAATCTGATGTTTCTTTTGTGGTTGTGTTTCATGTTTATTCTAAATTTACAATCTCTTGTTTGATATGCTTAATTGATAAGTTTGATATATCAACAAAGTTTTAAGGTTTGGAGAAAGTTTTAGAATCTATGGGAATACTAATTCAACCCCCCTCTCATTATTCTAGTCCCATATGTTGGCATTTGCATGAAGATTGCATTAATGATATGTTATGTTGTCATTGATGTCAATAAACCAGTAATGATATTGCAGATATTGTTGTTATTGTTGATATTGTCTTGTAACTGGTAGGAAGAGCTTTGTGAAGGACATTGTAAACTAATATGTAAGTTTGTGAGTTAAACTGGTAGCTGGTGTAAAAGGTTAAACCCTATCTATGTAATGTAACCGGTAAACCTTACCAATTATTTTTGTTAAACCCTAAGTTGAATTGGTTATGTTGGTTTATGATCTAATGTTGAGCAGTAATGATGGTGACACATATGGTCATTGTATGAAGACAAGTTCAAAATGTTTTGGCACATTTTTTTTTCTAGGGAATGATCAAAGTGTATTGCATCTAATGCAAAGCGCATGATGAGTTACTGAGCTTGATGAAGTGGTAATCAAGGAGCGGTTGAGGTTTTCTTGATTGATGTGTATAGATTGCTATGTAATCCAACGGTCATACTTGAACCGACTTTTTTGTAATCTCTATGAGACAATTAGGTTTTTGTTGTGTTACCAACCTAATTGATTTATTTATAAGGTTGATGAAGTTGTCTAGTCGAAAGTTTTGGCAGAGATCAGTTGATTGTGTGATCACTGAACTGGATGATGAGTCTGCAATTTGAGTAAAGGCAGATAGGAGATTAAAAGGATCTGATCAAGCAAGTGTAGTTCTATTCAGACAGATCAAGCAACTCCTGTTGTTTTCTAACAATTACATCAGAAGTAAAATCCCCTAACCAGGTAAGCTCTAACAAGATTGGTTACTTCTCAAATCCTCTAACAAGGTGATCCATTAGCTTGGATTTTAAAATCCTCTACTGAGGTTACTCCTAACAGGGTACTTTCTTCTGACAAGGCATTTGTAGTCAATCCCATAACTGGGTGATTCCTAACAAGATCATTTCTTAATAGGACTTATGTAAAAGATTTAACAGGCTTGGCTCCTAACAGAGTGAACTTTAGAAGAGTTCAGATAGTTATCTTGTGAGTCCCATCTCACTGTGGTTTTTACCTATTTGGGTTTCCACATCAAAAATACTTGTGTCATGTGGTGAATTTTTTTATGGTTATGATCTTATGGTTTATTTGATTAACTACTTAACTATTATGATAAGGCATGATAATCGAAAGCATTGAGAAATGAAGTATGTTGACATATGATAAATCATTTGGATGTTTACAAGTTTAATGGTGTTTACTATTAAGTTGTTGTAAGAGTCAACCGATTTTCTTATGAGTGTTTATCTTGATAGTGGTATTTCATTGATAAGATTACTTTGTGTGATTGAGATTGAGATTGGGAAACTTTGTATTAATTTTTCTGTTTATTGATTCACCCCCCCTCTCAGTAATTTATCAGATACTTACTCTTTCATCATACCATCACCATCAACCAATCCATCACTTGGGTCAGGTCTAAGGATTTCTTTTGTTCAAAGTTGAGAAGGGTTGGTTTGTTCAAAAAAATTGCCTTCTACATGTCATCCTCCCCTTCATCTTCATCTTCAATGACATCCTTATTGTTAATTGCTTCCTCCTCCTCTGAATCTTCCTCACAATCAACCAATTTTTTCCTCTGATTTTGTTCGCCATTTGGTTGGCCAACCTATTCAAGCATCTACGATTAGTACTTCCTCTCTTACTATTATCTTGGACACTCTCCTGCTCATCACCAACCACTTCCTAAATTATATTTTTGTGCTTTTTAGCTAGGGGGGGGGTCTCTAGCATTTCCTTTTTTTCTCTATGTTAGATGTAGATCTTTGGCCACCAAGCCCAGGATGGGGGTAGTCGAGGAACCTATTAGTGAACAGATTTGTCCCTTTTTAAAATGATCAATTTTAAACTTTGTCGCCTTCTTTTAAGGACAAGTGTTCCACTAAACAATTGGGTAAGTGTTGTATAAACCACTTCCCTCTGAATTTTTGCATAGGTATAGCTCCCTTTTCAGTTATTCTAGGAATATTTCAATTAATTTTATTTGAATAGTAGCTTTTAACCTGAAAGCATGTAAGGCTGCCTACTTCATTCTTGGATGAGAGGCCAATATTTCACGCATATTTATGAGAAAAACAATCTTTCCTATCCTTTCAATACAAGAGATGAAGGTAACTGAATCAAAGTTCAGTACACCATTTCCACGATTTCAATAAGGAATGAACAGATTAAAGAAACTAAATCTGTTCTCAAACACGAATCTTTTCTTAAAGTAAACAAAAACTCAAAGGAAGGAGTACCAAAAGAAAAATAATTTACAACAATGGAAATGTCATTACTGTTATTTGATTAGATAAGCATATGCAAAGATATGTGTCTACACAGACTCAAAACCCATAGATTTTCCTTCTCCCAAAAATAGTATGATCTTTATATATATATATATATTCTTATGCGACAATTACACGATAATACATGTATAAATCTTTTTCCTTTCCAGATTTAAAAGTCTGATTCCTCCTTCTACAAAACAAAAAATTCACAAAACAGAGAAAAGAAAAAAAACTAACCAAAATTTATCACCCAATCTAACCCCTATTCTATCTGTCTTTCCTTAATTTATAATTTTAGAATAGGGTAGGTCTCCCTGAAAACTCGACCTCCCCCAAAACAGTTATGAAACCAACAAGATGTATCTAGGACAGATGTCCTAAAGTCTTTGCATAAACATGAGAAATTACAAAAACAAAGGAAACCGGGCATGAATCAATGCATTATGTCGCTTTTCCATCATCATCATCCTCTCTGCTTTTGTGGGCGTCATGGGCAGTTGTGAGTTCTTGAATAATAGATTGGTTTGGTACTTTCATTGCATTGAGCTTTGCCTTCGCCGCCTCCTTATTCCACCGATGCTTCACCATCTTTTCGGCATGTTTCGGCAACTGATCATTTATGATGAAAGTCATGGACTCAATCCTAGCCACCCTTGTTATATCTTCCAGAGTGAAATTACTCTTCACCTTGATTTTCTCCATGTTTATCCAGAAAGCCCTGATTGCATCCTGTGTGTTCAACCCACAAATTCCCAATTGCCAATCATGGTCAGGGTTAACCACCTTGTTATCATTAACTATACTGCATTGGAGATCCTGGAGCTCGTAAATAGAGGTCTTAGCATCAAAGATCATAGACTTGAAGGTAAGCACTCGCCACATTATGGTTTTCTTCAACACAAAGAGCTGACATTCATCTGCTACTAGTTTGATTGAGTGCTCCGTAAAAAACTTGGTAACTCCATATTCTTCTATTTTGGCAAACAAGGGCAAGATATTCTGCCACTTGTGTTCCTCCTTCTCCCATGACACATGCTGATTTTTAACTTCGGTGATAAGACTCTGTATCTCATCGCATAACCTCTGAGAGTCGGTGATGTATTTCTCCCCATCCTTGATTATTCCCTCAATCCATTTCTCCATAGCTTCTACAATACTCTTGGCCCGTTGAACTTGGCTCATTAACTTTTTATTTTCTGTCGAAGTTGGGTCAAAGTTCTCTATAGCATGAGATATTGGGAGTGCCCCAAAGCAACCAATACTGTTGATGAACTAGGCAAGAACATTTATGTGTCACTTTAGCTCTCTCTTTTCCTACCCATCTTTCTCCAATCTGGTGAGCATTTTCTTTGCTGATACCTGGAAGAAATGATTGTCTATGTCTCTACTCATATATCCTATTTCCACCTTCGTGATCTCAAAATCATCGGGGCTAGCCTCCTTGTTTTCATCCTTGGGTTTGTATGAGGTGATTTCAGCAACCCATTTTCCAATTCCCTCATCATTGTCCAGGTAGGCAGGGGGCTTGAACCTTTTTGGCTTAGAACTCTTCTCTATGTACCTAACAACCATTTCCTGAATCAGAATAGTCATGGGAAGAAAAATCCACTTTTTGTTTACTGAAGTGGTCAACCACTTAGGAGTTGCACTGGAGCTGGTTGTTCCTTCGATCTCTTTGGAAGGTGGTGTCATAGCCACATTCACCGTATGAATATCTAGGGCATTAGCAACATCACTATCCAAGTCTTCAACTTCAAATATCTAGGCATCGAGAATCATATCTTTCACCCCTATATCCTTTGCTTGATCCATCTTTCTTTGAGCAACACTTCAGGACTGGGTATGCCGAGGAGTACAGAAATCCAAAGCTGAATTAGACCTATGTCTAAGCTGGGGCGGCTTGTTATTCTTACCTACACGAATAGGCATAGAAGCATTGTTAGAAAGATGCTTTGGTGAATGTAGAGGGACCTCATTACTTCTCGTAGAATTAGACTTAAGGCCTAATTTCGCTGCTCTGTTACTGGCAACCCACACCATGGTCCTTTCCAAAACTCCTTTGGTCCTCAACTGTATATCATCTTTCTCTTCCTCATCCCAGTCAATTGGAAGCATTTCAATTTTTGCACGGGCTAAGTATCCTAGTTTGAATAGCTCTAGATAGTCCTCTTCGAGCCCCTTACTATCCAACTTTACTTGCAATGAAATGACTTGTTCTAACACCATCCTCATGTTTCCCCTTTTGAACACCTCGAGCTCATCAGCACAATATTCCCAGAAATCCTCTAATTGTGGCATTGGGAGGTATGGCATTAGACCAAGACTTCAGGAAAAACCCTTATTATCAGAACCTTTCCTTTCAGGATACAGGGAAAAATTGAAATTCCTGAGATCTGATCCAATACTCAAAGTGTCGGACATCGAACTGTAGGACAACACGCCCAATTGGATGGGAAAATGACCCTCCTATTTATCCCTGGGTTGTGCCTGTTTGATTACAAAGGCCAGTTGTCTACATATCTCTGCCAGAACAAAGCAATCTGAACAAAAGTAAGGGAGCTTGAAGGGCTCCTCTTCAAAGCCACCTATCCTTATGTAACAAAAGCGTGGAAACTGGATATAAAAACTACCAAACCTCTTTATCAATGTCTGTGCATCCTTGAAGATTCTTTTGGCTTTCATATTCTTCAATTCATGACACAAGTCACCCAGAAAAGCATTGTGCACCCTTCTGAAATCCTCTAAGGCCTTATCCTTTTGCAGAACGGGATAGAACTCATATACAAAAACATCCTCTTCAATGAGCTGTTTCGGTATTCCAACCAATTCCTTAAAACATGCCAAACAATACAAGAGATACGAAGACATAAAGAAGTTATCTTTGAACTGTTTAGCCATACTCAGTTGTTCTCTCATTGAATCAACAATCAGTTCAGCCCAATCCAGATACTGCTTCCCTTCCAAAACTAGCTGCACATAGCAATAAATCCAGTCGTCAAAGTTGTAAGCTTCAACAGATCCTCTGGCCCGGTGCAACAAAAGCATAACATCTTGAATGTGAGGCAACATGTGATTCTTATTAGGATTCTTGGGTAACCTAGAACCACCTCTTTGAGCAACCTTCAACCAGAATTTTGCTACATTGTTACGGTGTCCAGTTCTATCTGCGTTGAACTCGGTAATTGACTGAGCAGAGGAAAAGTTGGAGAACTGGTAATCAGGTATTTTAAAGATAGAGGAAATTACTTCACGATTTATGGCCAGAAGGGTTTCACCATTGTCTCTCCTAATGGTCTTAGACACTGGGTCGTATCTAGCAATATATTCCCCAATCAATTCTTAGCAAGGAATGGCTGGGGGAAAAGTTGCCGCTTCTATGAGACTGCTACTCAAAATCTCCACACCAAAAGATTTGTCAATTCCCTTGAATGCCCTCTCTTTCAACACCTCAAGATTTTCCCCTTTTAGGTCGGTATCGCTAACTATGGGTTTAGTGCATGCCAGGTTAAAAAAATTCCCAAACAAATGTAGTGTGGACTTCATAATTCAAAGTAATAAGCCTGAACCGGTTGCAGCAAACTTTCTATGAGAGAGAAAATGCAAGCAGAAACTATTGGACAGAACAAGAAAATGACTCACCTTCATAGTTGAACAACCAGACCACGACTAGCAGCAAACAAGAATCCTATCCATGAAAAACAAAACCACAGTAGTAAGGAACAAATGCAGAGCACTAATAATCCTTCATACCTTATTAGTGAGGGCAATGATATGGAAACATTAAATGCAATAATTCCAATTTTCAATCTGAGTGTGTTAAGTTTGTGGATTGGACATCGCACACATGCATTGAATGCATGGCGGCATTTTTGAAGTAACCGCCAGTTCCTAAAATGATTACTTACTTCGAAAAGCCAGGAGTTAACATCACTTAAGACATGGTTTAGCTTCCTCATATTTGGTAATGAATGCACCATCAAATCATTAAAACCTATGGGACCCACCAACTTCGTACACATATGAACATCCTGAACAGACTTCATTAGTGTTCAATTAGTTCAAGATGTATGCCGTGCTCAAGGAAAATCTTGCCAAGAAAATTAATTAAACCAAGCTGCTGACTATTCATGCTATATTGAACATGTTGAACATGTTTGAACCTCTTGAACTTGGTTCAATGAGTTCAAAACCCGGAGAGAAATAAAGTAACATATAACCGAACAAGAAACTTTTAGAGAGCCGCTGCAAGACACTTAAATAAAATATTAGTATGAAAAACCTCCCTGAACACCTAGGAACCTATGGAACCTAATTGATCCTGTTGAACCTAGTTCAAGATGGTTCAATGTGTTCATAGAGTTCAACCAATTACTATAACTTGACATTTGTGACTGAAAGAGGATTTACAGACATACTAAGGACTTGAATCGAGGTGTCACAAGAAAGATAAGGACTCTAAATGGAAGTTTTATAGGATGACTCACTCTTGTCATGAGGAATAAATGACGGAGTGACATTGGCTCTAACTGGGGATTATATTTTACGGAGGGAAATGCAAAGAACTCCTAATCTCTAGTTTTGCATGACCAAAAACAAAAAGGGGAAAGGAGAAGGAGACTCACAACTAACAAACACCTAAGCTACTATATACAAAAACTCTTGACCATAGGACTTACAATTTGTAGAGTTTGAGATCTTTCCCGTTGTAGGTATAGGGCATAATCGCTCCATCAGCGTAGCTGAGTCTGAAAGCATTTTGTCCCACCACTTCTAAGATCTTGAAAAGGCCTTTCCATAATGAATCAAACTTGTCGTGAGCACCCTTTGGCTCTTTCCTTTTATCCCATAACAACACTTCATCTCCTATTAGGAAACCTCTTGGCTGAGCTCTCATGTCAAAAATTCTCTTCACTCGGCTCTGATGCTATATGATTCTATCCACCAGCAACTCCCTCTCTTCCTCCAACTTCATCAGGTACATAACTCTTTTCTCCAAAGCATTCTGAAAGAAAGAATCTTCCACTACTGTCTGCAGCTTGGCTGCTGATAATTCCAGAGGTAAAGAAAGTTTTGTGCCGACCCCATACACAAGCTCAAAAGGTGCCATTCCAATGGCCCTCTTGGGCGTGGTTCTATCTACCCACAAAGTTTCATATACCTTCTTATGCCAATTTCGAGCATTTTCGTCAACCAACTTTTTCATGATGGCTATCAGGCTCTTGTTGTTAAACTCTGCCAGTCTGTTACCCTGTGGAAAGTAATCAGAGGAATGCGAGAGAGTAATTTGATGCTCATTGAAAAACATAGTTAACTCCTCAAAAGAGAAATATGATGCATTATCTGCAACAATATTTTGGGGAACCCCAAAACAAACTAGGATGTAATCCTTGATAAATTTACACACAACCTCTGAGTTTGCCTTCTTAGTGGGAATGGCTTCTACCCACTTGGTAAAGTAGTCAGTTGCTGTCAAAATGTAAATATGACTAGCACTGGAATGAGGGTTTATTGGCCCTATTAAATCAATGCCCCATTGTTTGAAAGGTTCATCTACTACCATAGGCCTTAAAGGCAGGGCTGCTAAATGTGGCTTCCCAAAAAAGAGTTGGCATTTCTCACACTCCTTAACATAAATATATGCATCCTTAAACATGCCTAGCCAATAAAAATAATTCCTCAGAATTTTGAAAGCAGTAATGAACGATGAGAAGTGTCCCCCATAGGCTTCACCATGGTAAATCTCCAGAAGTTTTTGCTGTTGAGGTTTATCTACACACCTTAAGTATGTTCCATCCAAACCTTTCTTGTACAAAACATCCAGCCAAATTACATACTTAGCAGCCTTTAACTTAAGATTCCTTTGTTCTTTTACTAACAAATGACTTGGGTAGCTACCATAAGTCAAATAATAGGCCACATCAGAGAACTAGGTATCCTGCAATCCAACAAAAAGAGTTAATGGTAATTCTGCTTCTGTTTCCATCTCATTTTCTGCTATTAACCTGCATAAGCCTTGTCCTTTGACTGTCTTTGTAGGGTGAATATCTAAATCATATTCTTGAATTTTTGTTACCCAAGTTGCTCTTTTATTTAGTCCAACCTCTTGCTGAGTTAAAATGCTTTTCACTACGGAGTCTGGAACAAAAACCAAAGAGTGAGAGTGCAGAATATAATACCGAAACTGTTTCATAGCCTTGACTATAGCAAAGGCGTGTTTCTCCAAGAGTGAGTACTTAAGCTCATGCTTCTTGAGCGGAATAACCATGAACGCTATAGGTGCTTCGACCTTAAATTCATCCAACTATAACAGTATTCTAGACATCGTATGCTCTGATGCATAGTTATACAAAATGAAGTCCTTTGTGAAATCCGGGTTAATGAGAGTAGGCGCATTTGCAACTAAACCCTTGATTCTTTTGAAAGCTTCTTTGGCCTCTTCAGTCCATTTGAAAGGATGTTGTTCACTCAACAAGCTGATGATGTGTTTTGTAGTTTCTGCAAACTTCGGAATGAATCTTCTTAAGAAATTAGAATGACCTTACTCCAGTACGGTTGGAAGGTAAACTGAGATGTTGAATTGCATTAACTGTCTCAGGATCAATCTTGACTCCTTCCTTTGAGACAATATGTCCTAGCAATTTGCCCTCCGTGACACAAAAAACTGATTTCTTTGGGTTCAGGGAGATTATGAGCTCTCAACAATGCTGCAGAACTGCCCTTAGATCCTTGAGATGGTTCTTCCTCTCTTTAGAAAATACCATCAGGTCATCCAGGTAAACAACAATAATTCTATCTCGAAAATCCTTAAAAGAAGAATCCATAGCTCTTTGAAAGGTGGCTCCGACATTTATTAAACCAAAAGGCATACGGTTATATGCGAATGTTCCCCACAGAGTGATGAATGTCATCTTGTGTTGTTCATGCTCTGCAACACTAATTTGATTGTAACCAAAAAACCCGTCTAACATCGACATCATTTTTGACCCGGATACCGTCAGCAGAATGTGGTCCATATTGGGTAAAGCATAGTTGTCCTTTAGACTTGCCTGATTCAAATTACGGAAATTGACACAAATACGAATCTCCCCATTTTTCTTCCTTACGGGCACAATGTTGGCTACCCAGGTAGAGTGATGAATTGGATATATGATTCTAGCCTTAAGCATTTTATCAACCTCTTTAAAAATTGCATCTGCCATTATGGGGTTGAAATTCCTCGATTTTTGTCTGAAAGGAGAGACGCCTGGCTTCAATGGAATCTGATGCTGAAAATTCCCATCTCTAAACTCCTTCAGGTCATTGTAGGACCAAGTGAAAACATCAATGTATTGTTTCAGTAGTGTGCCAAGTATTCGCTTTTCCTCCGTAGAACAACACTTGCCAATTGTTACCTCTTCTGGGTTGGACTCATCGCCCAGATTGATTTTCTCACAACTTCCTTTCCCATCATCCTTGGGAACTTTCTTGCCTATGAGCGCATCATCTCTGGTGAAAAACCTCTCCAGAGTCACTAGCCCTTTCGGAATTTTATTGCCTTTGAGCTGAATAAAACTATTTGTAGGATCAACATCCGGGTCTGGACTAAACTCCTTGCAGTTATTTTTAGAACCTTCAAAATATGATTGGGAGAATGAATGAACACATTCCAAAATAATTTTGATCTAAGCATCCGTATCAAATACTTGCCAATGATTTACATTATCAGGGACACTAGGCCTATAAATCATTTCAATCCTATATGAATTATCCTTAAAGTCTAGATGCGATAATAAAAGTGAAGCTGAAATGGCCAATGAATCTGCCCTATGTTTTGTTCCCTCGAAATGGCTTCAATCGAGAAAACATCAAATAATTCTAACTCATCCCAAACCCTATTTCTATAATGTCTTAATCTGTCATTCTTAACTGTATAAACATTTCTCACCTGTTTGACAATCAACTCTGCATTACCTTTGACTTTGAGCAATTTGATACCTTTACATTTGGCCTCATTTAATCCTAATAATAATGCCTCATACTCTACAGTATTATTAGTATTCTTAAAATCCAAATTGAAAGAAAATGGAAAAATATTACCAGTCGGTGACAACAAAACTACCCCTGCTCCAGAACCGGAGTTGGCGCAACTTCCATCGAATTCCATCTGCCACAACCCGCCAAGCTCGTCAATGGCTTCTTCCGGTTCCTTTTCACTAGGTGCAAGGATGAGATAGTTTCCAAACTCACATTCTTGAAATAAAATTTGGGCTTTAGGATTGTCTGAAGGAAAAATAGTGTACTTATTTTTTGGCTCAGGTTCAAGCTTGATTTTCTATTTTCCAAGAGGAATAATAGCTTCAGACTAGTCCATTTTGATTTCACCTCCAAGGTCCTTGCAAAAAGTTCTACTCAAGAGCATCCTGTAACTTGCGGGAATGTCAGCAACCAGGATAGTCAATTTTACTCTTTTATCAGGACATGCTGCTAGCACTGCTTGGACGTCTTTTACCTGTCCAATAAGAGGAACCTGTTTCCCATCCATTGAAAATAATCTCCTGAATGTTTTCATGAGAGTTAAACCTAGAGACCTAGCCACAGGTGAAGGCATTATGTTGTTTGATTCCCCTAAATCTATTATGCAATTGCTAAGCTTCTGACCATTTAGGAGAAGGGATATGTAGAAAGGTTCAAGTTTTAGAATCTCAACCTCAAGCCCATTTTTAGCATCATGAAAAGCACAGAGATCGGCCAAGTTAGCTAATGAGCATGGGACAGATGAAGATTTTTCAGCAGCAATTAAACCACTATTCTCCACACATCCGTGTACCAAGGACTCCGAAGAAGAGTCTCCCTTAACATATTTGACCAACTTATCTAGTTCTTTTGGATTTAGTTTCAAATACTCAGTAGTGGGAAGTTGAACAGTAGAAGCTTTACAAAACTCAATGATGTCAAAGGAGGAGGAAGAGGAAGAGCTATTGTTATCTTCAGGGTTCCTTTGCAAAATCCTAACCTCAGGGGTCTTTGAATGAGATGAAAAGCTATTATTTGGGAGATCTTTACCTTTGAAATTACCTCCAAGAGGATTCACAAAAGGAGAAGACTGGGAAGTTCATTGATTCCTTGTTAGAATCACACATGAAGGACCTTCAAGGTCGCCAAAATGTTACTACCTCTTTCCGAATCTGACTCATATTCGAGGTAGAATGATCTAGAGTCGCTAGGTACCTCTTGAATTTTCTATGCTTTAGTGAACTCACCTAATTCATCCTTTGTCTTTTGCATTTGAACATGTCTTATCATATCGGGACAAGAACCCCCATCATGATCTGTGGTAAGATGGAATGAACACATGACACCTTTGTCAGGAGGTGCCTCTATTTGTAATCTTTGTAGAGCAGTAGGTAATTGCAACGGTCATCCATAGTTATATTGATTTGGAGATTTTCTGCTTATATCCTGATAAGGCTGCGGATAGGAACTTCCAGGTTTTGGTATCTGCCTCTTCAAAGAAATCATATCATTGACAAGCCGTTAAACAACTGGGTCAGTGGCAAGGTAGATACCTGAGGGTGACCCTAAGGAGTTTGTACATCTTTCCTCCATTTCTCGATTGTTATCAGATCATCTTCAAGTTGTATAGCTTCATTTTGTGCAGTCTCAAGATCAGCCGGCCTATTTCTTCTAAGGTGAAAACCTACGCCAGGAGGCATGGAATTTATGAAGAAACATTGTTGATTATCGGCGGTTGGCCTTTTGGCTTGAGGAATTTTATGGATAATCTTATTATATCTGGCTACATAGTCCCTCATTGGCTCATGAATTTCCTTTTTCATTTGTGTGAGCTAGGCCAGTAACAAATGTTCATCATTAGCACTTTTGAACCTTTTCTCAAAAGTGGTTTTCATTGTTTTCCAATCGGTTATGGATCCTGCTCACAGATGACTAAACCAATCTATTGCCCCCTCAGTAAGAGTTTGAGCAAAAATCCTAATGGCCACATCTTCATATTGGACTGCTAGAATCCTAGTGGCTACATTAAAAGAATTTAAGTGCTCTTTAATTGAGACTTTTCCATCTCCATTATATTTAGGTATGACATCCCTTGCCCCTTTTGGAAGTGGATTATGAGCTGCGAGAGCAAGAGGTCCAACAGCAGCACCCCATGGTTGGGCCATAATGAACACAGGATAAATGGTTACTAGAGGAGGATCTTGAACTCCAGTAAGCGTTAGTGTTTGCCAAGGGTTTGAAGAAGAAGGTATAGGAGTAACTTTGACAGGAGAGGAAGGTCTACTTTTAGCGTTTCTTTTGGGAGTAACATTTGTGGTGAACGACAACCCTTGCAATTCTTCAAAACAATTATCAATTATTCCTTCTCTCCTTTGCAATTTGGTATATGGACGAGAATCCAGTGTTATCACCCTTAGGAATCCTAAGCTCTTTTAAGCAAATCTCAATCTCAACGGTTTTCTTGAATTATAGAACTGTGTCTTTGACAAAACAAACTCTATGAATTTTTGTTGATTATAGGTTCAATTTTGTCATGTCCATGGCATACCAGTCTACTAAATGTTTGGTTTTCCTCTGTTTCCCCAGTAGAGTCACCAAAAATCTATTAGTGAACAGATTTGTCCATTTTTAAAATGATCAATTATAAACTTTGTTGCCTTCTTTTAAGGACAAGTGTTCCACTAAACAGTTGGGTAAGTGTTGTATAAACCACTTCCCTATGAATTTTTGCATAGGTACAACTCCCTTTTCAGTTATTCTAGGAATATTTCAATTAATTTTATTGGAATAGTAGCTTTTAACCTAAAAGCATGTAAGGTTGCCTACTTCATTCTTGGATGACAGGCCAATATTTCATGCATATTTTTGAGAAAAACAATCTTTCCTATCCTTTCAATACAAGAGATGAAGGTAACTGAACCAAAGTTCAGTACACCATTTCCACGATTTCAATAAGGAATGAACAGATTAAAGAAACTGAATCTGTTCTCAAACATGAATCTTTTCTTAAAGTAAACAAAAACTCAAAGGAAGGAGTACCAGAAGAAAAATAATTTACTGCAATGGAAATGTCATTATTGTTATTTGATTAGATAAGCATATGCAGAGATATGTGTCTACATAGATTCAAAACCCACAGATTTTCCTTCTCCCAAAAACAGTATGATCTTTATATATATATATATTCTTATGCGACAAAGGCACGATAATACATGTATAAATATTTTTTAATTCCAGATTTAAAAGTTTGATTCCTCCTACAAAACAAAAAATTCACAAAACAAAGGAAAGAAAAAAAACTAACCAAAATTTATCACCCAATCTAACCCCTATTCTATCTGTCTTTCCTTAATTTATAGTTTTAGAACAGGGGAGGTCTCCCTAAAAACTTGACCTCCCCCAAAATAGTTATGAAACCAACAAGATGTATCTGGGACAGATGTTCCAAAGTCTTTGCATAAACATGAGAAATTACAAAAATAAAGGAAACCGGGCCTGAATCAATGCATTATGTCACTTTTCCATCATCATCATCCTCTCCGCTTTCATGGGCGTCATGGGCCGTTGTGAGTTCTTGAATAATAGATTGGTTCGGTACATTCATTGCATTGAGCTTTGCCTTTGCCGCCTCCATATTCCACCATTGCTTCACCATCTTTTGGGCATGTTTCGGCAACTGATCATTTCTGATGAAAGTCATGGACTCAATCCTAGCCACCCTTGTTATATCTTCCAGAGTGAAATTACGCTTGGCCTTGATTTTCTCCATGTTTATCCAGAAAGCCCTGATTGCATCCTGTGTGTTCAACCTGCAAATTCCCAACTGCCAATCATGGTCAGGGTTAACCACCTTGTTATCATTAACTATACTGCATTGGAGATCCTAGAGCTCGTAAATAGAGGTCTTAGTGTCGGAGATCACAGACTTGAAGGTAAGCACTCACCACATTATGGTTTTCTTCAGCACAAAGAGCTGACATTCATCCACTACTAGTTTGATTGAGTGCTCTGTCAAAAACCTGGTAACTGCATAATCTTCTATTTTGGCAAACAAGGGCAAGATATTCTGCCACTTGTGTTCCTCCTTCTCCCATGGCACAAGCTGATTTTTAACTTCGGCGATAAGACTCTATATCTCATCGCATAACTTCTGAGAGTAGGTGATGTATTTCTCCTTGTCCTTGATTACTCCCTCAATCCATTTCTCCACGGCTTCTGCAATACTCTTGGCCCGTTGAACTTGGCTCATTAACTTTTTATTTTCTAGCGAAGTTGGGTCAAAGTTCTCTGTAGCATGAGATATTGGGAGTGCCCCAAAGAAACCAATACTGTCGATGAACTGGGCAAGGACATTTATGTGTCACTTTAGCTCTCTCTTTTCTTGCCCATATTTCTCCGATCTGGTGAGCATTTTCTTTGCCGATACCTGGAAGAAATGATTGTCTGTGTCTCTACTCATATTTCCCAGTTCCACCTTCATGATCTCAAAATCATCGGGGGTAGCCTCCTTGTTTTCATCCTTGGGTTTGTACGAGGTGATTTCAGCAACCCATTTTCTATTTCCCTCATCATTGTCTAGGCAGGCGGCGGTCTTGAACCTTTTTGGTTTAGGACTCTTCTCTGTGTACTTAATGACCATTTCCTGAATCAGAATAGTCACGGGAAGAAAACTCCGCTTTTTATTTACCAAAGTGGTCAACCACTTAGGAGTTGCACTGGAGCTGGTTATTCCTTTGATCGCTTTGGAAGGTGGCATCATAGCCACAGTCACCATATGAGAATCCAGGGCATTAGCAACATCGCTATCCAAGTCTTCAACTTCAAATATATGGGCATCGAGAATCGTATCTTTCACCCCTATATCCTTTGCTTGATCCATCTTTCTTTGAGCAACACTTCAGGACTGGGTATGCCGAGGAGTATAGAAATCCAAAGCTAAATTGGACCTATGTCTAAGCTGGGGTGGCTTGTTATCCTTACCTGCATGAATAGGCATAGAAGCATTGTTAGAAAGACACTTTGGTGAACATGGAGGGACCTCATTACTTCTCGCAGAATTAGACTTAACACCTAATTTCGCTGCTCTGTTACTAGCAACCAATGCCGCGGTCCTTTCCAAAACTCCTTTGTTCCTCAACTATATATCATCTTTCTCTTCCTCATCCCAGTCAATTGGAAGCATTTAAATTTCTACACGAGCTAAGTATCTTGGTTCGAATAGCTCTAGATAGTCCTCTTCGAGCCCCTTAGTGTCCAACTTTACCTATAATGAAACGACTTATTCTAACACCATCCTCATGTTTCCCCTTTTGAACACCTCAAGTTCATCAGCACAATCTTCCTCGAAATCCTCTAATTGTGGCATTGGGAGGTATGGCATTAGACCAAGACTTCGGGAAAAACCCTTATTATCGAAACCTTTCCTTTTAGGATACAGGGAAAAATTGAAATTCCTGAGATCTGCTCCAATACTCAAAGCGTCGAACATCGAACTGTAGGACAACACGCCCAATTGGATGGGAAAAGGACCCTCCCATTTATCCCTGGGTTGTACCTTTTTGATTACAGAGGTTAGCTATCTACATATCTTCGCCAGAACAAAGCAATCTGAACAAAAGTGAGGGAGCTTGAAGGGCTCGTCTTCAAAGTCGCCTATCCTTATTTAACAGAAGCATGAAAACTGGATATAAAAACTACCAAACCTCTTTATCAATGTCTGCGCATCCTCGGAGATTCTTTTGGATTTCATATTCTTCAATTCATGACACAAGTCACCCAGAAAAGCATTGTGCACCCTTTTGAAATTCTATAAGGCCTTATCCTTTTGTAGCATGGGATATAACTCATATACAGAAACATCCTCTTCAGTGAGCTATTTCGGTATTCTAACCAACTCCTTAACACACACCAAACAATACAAGAGATACAAAGACTTAAAGAAGTTTTGTTTGAACTGTTTAGCCATACTCAGTTGTTCTCTCATTGAATCAACAATCAATTCAGCCCAATCTAGATACTGCTTCCCTTCCAAAACTAGGTACACGTAGCAATAAATCCACTCATCAAAGCTGTAAGCTTTAGCAGATCCTCTAGCCCAGTGCAACAAAAGCATAAAATCATGAATGTGAGGCAACTTGTGATTCTTATTAGGATTCTTGGGTAACTTGGAAGCACCTCTTTGAGGAACCTTCAACCAGAATTTTGCTACATTGTTACGGTGTCCGGTTCTATCCGCATTGAACTCGGTGATTGACTGAGCAGGGGAAAAGTTGGATAACTGGTAATCAGGTATCTTGAAGACAGAGGAAATTACTTCATGATTTATGGCCAGAAGATTTTCACCATTGTCTCTCCTAATGGTCTCAGACACTGGGTCGTATCTAGCGATACATTCCCGAATCAATTCTGGGCAAGGAATGGCTGGGGGAAAAGTTGCCGCTTCTATGAGACCGCTACTCAAAATCTCCACACCAAAAGAGTTGTCAATTCTCTTGAACACCCTCTCTTTCAACACCTCAAGATTTTCCCCTTTTAGGTCGGTATCGCTAACTATGGGTTTAGTGCATGCAAGGCTAAAAACATTCCCAAACAAATGTAGTGTGGACTTCATAATTCAAAGCAATAAGCTTTAACCGGTTGTAGCAAACTTTCTATGAGAGAGAAAATGCAAGCAAAAACTACTGGAGAGAACAAGAAAAGGACTCACCTTCACAATTGAACAACTAGACGACTACTAGCAGCAAACAAGAATCCTATCCAAGAAAAACAAAACCGTAGCAGCAAGGAACAAATGCAGAGCACTAATAATTCTTCATACGTTATTAGTGAGGGCAATGATATGGAAACATTAAATGCAATAATTCCAATTTTCAATTTGAGTGTGTTAAGTTTGTGGATTGGACATCACATGCATGCATTGAATGCATGGTGGCATTTTTGTAGTAACCACCAATTCTCGAAATGATTACTTACTTCAAAAAGCCAGGAGTCGACGTCACTTAAGACATGGTTCAGCTTCCTCATATTTGGTAATGAATGCACCATCAAATCATTAAAACCTGTGGGACCCACCAACTTCGTACACATATGAACATCCTGAACAGACTTCAGTAGCATTCAAGTAGTTTAAGATGTATGCCACGCTCAAGGAAAATCTTGCCTAGAAAATTAATTATACCAAGCTGCTGACCATTCGTGCTATATTAAACATGTTGAACACGTTTGAACCTTTTGAACTTGGTTCAATGAGTTTAAAACCCGGAGAGGAATAAAGTAACATATCACTGAACAGGAAACTTTTAGAGAGCCGCTTCAAGACACTTAAAGAAAATATTATTATGAAAAACCTCCTTGAACACCTAGGTACCTATGGAACCTAACTGAACCTGTTGAACCCGGTTCAAGATGGTTCAACGTGTTCACAAAGTTCAACCAATTACTAAAACTTGACATTTGTGATTGAAAGAGGATTTATAGACGTACTAAGGACTTGAACCGAGGTGTTACAAGAAAGATAAGGATTTTGAATGGAAGTTTTATAGGATGACTCACTCTTGTCATGAGGAATAAATGATACAGTAATAGAACCATAGCCAGATAGGGGTTTAGTAGCAGAAGGAATTTGTAGGGGTTTCTTTTTACTAGTCCCAAGGGAGTGAACAATTCTAGCCATAGGGAGTGAATTAGAGCATAAGGATTAAAGGGCTTTAGGGGCTTCAAAAATTGATAGTTGTCTAGGTGAGCAAAGGGCCAAGTGGAAGTGGTACAAGTAAAAAATTAGGCCTTGGTGGAGGATAATAGGTTTCCTACCTTGATTTTTGGCTAAGTCCAAAACATCATGAATAGAATTTTCAAGAGAAGTTAGTAGAAAAAATGGAAGAGAAAGCAAGTAATGGTTCTAAAAATGGTTAATAAGAGGAAGATGGTGATAATATTAAACTTTGAATCTTCTATCTATGGTAAAAAAAAAATCATTAGCATTAGACAAACCTCTCTCCAAGGGTTCGACAATTTAGCACAAGAAAGTCCATCATGAAGCTTGACCAGTTCCTTTTCCTATTTGAAGAATTGGGCTAATCGTTTTCTATTTGTAACCCTACTCTACTTCTTCGATTTTCTCCCCCTCATGGAGAGACAAGTTGCTTTCCCAACTACATCCTCACTAATTTCAAATAAGACTCCCTCCATAATAACCCTCCTATCTACCCAAGACTTAGAAAACTAAATAGATATATTTTCATCATATATTAATGCATTTGATAAATGAATCCACCCCTCCTTCTCTACAGATATACCAAACAATGTTATTCCCTTTGAGCTCAGTGTGAGTGTTGGGATCAATCCTAAACCTATCCCCACCCATAGTGGAGGCCATCACAATAACATAGAAAACCAAAAACTTAGCCCATTTGTAGTACCCCCCCATGCTTTGCTTCAGATACTTTACATTGACTTATTAAATTATGTTTGACTCATTATATATTGTTCATTTCACTGGTTTGTGTGTATGGATACATTCACGTGATTCATGTTATTGGACTATTTTATGATGCTTATATGTTTCAAGACTTGAGTGTTGTTATTCTTTATTTGAGATGGTTATATTGATGTTAATCATGATATACTTATGACTTGGATTCTATATTGGTGATTCGTTATGGTGTTTAATGAGATGTTGATCTATGATTAAATTTTATTTGGATTTTATAATATTGTTGCTTATGGATTTTATGTTCATAATAGATCTTTATTATATTTCTTTCTTGGAGTTTAGGGTGAAAGGAATGATTTCATATTTCTCATTCGTGAGCTCCATACAACATCACAATTTCCTTTCACTAGATGCAATTATATATATATGTATATACTAGATACAATCATACATCTAGTGAAAGGATACACACACACACATATATACAACATGTTTTGGTGCAGGATTGCAGGTACCAGATATCGACTCCACCTGATTTCATAGGTCTGAGCATGTCTTTGATTCTCAATAGTTGTATAGGAGATAGTACAAGGCCCAAAATGTATCTAGGCCTAGCCATTTCCCTAACCTAGGGAAAATTATCAAGTTTTCATTTTACCCATCAGATTTGTCATGTGGACAATATCTAATTACCCAATTGTTAGTGGTAAGTCTTGTTGGTATTATGGATGTGTTGCATTAGTTTTTTCATTGATGTCAACCCTTATCCTTCTGGAGATCTATGGTTATGTTGAACTAGCACATTGTGTTCACCAGCAAGGTTAGTGACTTATGCACAGTCACTGGTATATGCTCACCGGCGGGTTATATGGTTCACTGGCATATATGATGACTTGTTATCATCTGGAGATCACTTGATTATGTCAAAGACATGATTTGGATACTTGGTTTTGGTATTTTGGTTATTGGTCTAATCGGGTTGACATATTTGTTGTTACTAGAAGATTGGTCTAGATTATGAACTGGTATGCATTATCTAATCTAGATCAGCACGACGTGTTATGGAGATGATTTATTGATTGGATATTGTTGTAAATATATTGAGCCGACATGATGCATTGCATCTAGACTTATTTGTAATTGATTTAATTGTAATATTCTTAGTGAGTCAACCTACACATTTGGTCTTAGGTTTGGTATATATGTAAGATCTCATTTATGAGATAGATATAGGTAATGGTTATGGTATGGTATTGTAACATGGTATGTGTGGATATTGAAGATCATATAAGTAGACCATAGAGAAGGTTTAAGGAAGGTTTGAAGTTGTTTATCAAAGCTTAACCGGTATTGAATCCAACATTGGAGATGCTATTTTGAGTAGTACATTATTCTAGGATTTAACCATCCTACTGTAGTCATTGTGACTCCCATTTGAGTAGTGTGCTCTAGGCAGTTGGCCTTTTTGCATGTGAAAATCCCATTTGTATATACATACTATCTGTAGTAGTATCATCTAATTGTGGGTAATGTTTCCCATTGTGGTGTTTCCCCTTACAGGGTTTCCACGTCAAAATCTATGTGTTATGTGTTGTGGATGTTGATTCTCTTTCAGTTTCATGCATTAAGTTTCATCAGTATTGATAATAACTGCTAATCTGTTAACCGACATTAAGATTGGTTTACCAGTATTAAGTATTAAATTTAATTAAGTTATAATTGAGTTGTAATTCATTGACAACTGATTCACCCCCCTCCCACCCCTCTCAGTTGTCCTTTCAGTTCCTAACAAGTCTTGTTTTGATGTTGGCACTATTTTATAATTTATTTGAGTGTGTTGGATTTTATGTTAATTACTAATATTAATTATACCCTATGTTGTAAATTAAATTAATAATTAATTAATGATTATTGTGGCTTTAAAGTATTTGGTAGCAAGTGTTATATCAAGAGAAGTGAACACCAGAGCAAGTTTGATGCAAAATCTGATGAGGGAATATTCCTAGTGTATTCCACCAAGAGCAAAGCTCTCAAGTGCTTTAACAATAGAAGTCAAAAAATTGTTGAAAGTATCAATGTTAGAGTTGATGAAACCTCTAAGAAACCTGTGGAAACCAGCAGCGAGTGAGCAGTAGATGAACCGGGTGTAACCTTCTAGGAACCGGTTGCAAAACAACCAAGTACAAGTAACAGTGCTCCTACACCAGTAGATGTTGTGGTAGATGTAGATGAAGATGAGGATGAAGAGGAAAAGCAAGAGGAGTCAACTAAGATCATTCCTAGGTATGTAAAGATGCATCATGATCCAAAGCAAATCATAGGGGATAAGGATGCAGGAATACTTACAAGAAGAAAACTTAGAGAGAATTCCTACATGATTTCTGAATTTGAGCCCAAAACATTTAAGGAGGCACACAAAGATGAAGACTAGATTAAGGCTATGGAAGAAGAACTTCACCAGATAGAAAAGAATGGTACGCGGTCTTTGGTACCTAGACCTGAGCACAAAAATTTTATTGGCACCAAATGGGTTTTTAGAAACAAGCTGAATGAAGATGGCACAATGGCAAGAAATAAAGAAAGATTGGTATGTAAGGGATATGCTCAAGAATAAGGAGAAGACTACAGAGAAACGTTTGCTCCAGTAGCTAGATTGGAAGGAGTTTGAATGCTACTTGCATATGCAGCCTTCAAGGGATTCAAAGTGTATCAGATGGATGTAAAATCTACATTCCTGAATGGAATACTTGAAGAATAAGTGTATATAGAACAACCAAATGGGTTTTCTCTATCAGAAGATAGTGATATGGTGTGTAGGCTACATAAAGCCTTGTATGGATTGAAGCAAGCACCTAGAGCATGGTATATACATTTACACTCTCATCTTGTGAAGATTGGATTTGAAAGAACAAGTGAAGATAGCAATATCTATCTTAAGTCCGATCTGATTTGTGAAGTGTTTGTTGATGACATCATTTTTGGAGCAGATGACAAGATGAGCCATGTGTTTGCAAATGAAATGAAGAAGGAATTTGAGATGTCACTAATCAGAGAGATTAAGTTCTTCATTGGATTACAGATTCAACAAATGAAAGATGGTATCTTTATCACTCAGTCCAAGTATGTCAAAGAGGTGTTTAAAACCTTTGGCATGGAAGACAACAAACTGGTTGGTACACCGATGATGACCAGTTGTAAGTTGTCAAAAGAAGATGATTCAGTGTTATTGAATGAGAAGGAATACCAATCAATGATTGGTAACTTGCACTTTGTAGTACACAGCAAAGCGGACATTGCACATGCAGTGAGCATTGTTGCACCTTTTCAGAAAAGTCCAAGAGAATCCCACTTGGTAGTAGTCAAGCGGATTCTTAGATATCTAAAGGGAACTATAGATTATGGTTTATGGTATCCATACAATAATGATTTCGATCTCAAAGTTTTTACCGATGCTGATTGGGCTGGTAATGTGGTCGATTGGAAAAGCACAATACGTGGTGCATTCTTTCTCGGTGGTAGACTAGTCTCATGGATGAGCAAGAAGAAGAGTAGTATCTCTCAATCCACAGCAGAAGCAGAATATGTAGCAACATTTATGAACTGTACTCAGACAATTTGGATGAAGCATGTATTAAGTGGTTTCAAAGTCCTTGTATCTGAACCAGTGAGTGTATTTTGTGATAACACAAGTGCAATTAATATTTCCAATAATCCGGTATTGCATACTAGAACCAAGCACTTCGAGCTCAAGTATCATTTCTTGAGGGAGAAAGTTCAGAACAAAGAGGTTGTATTGGAACATGTTTCCAGTAAGGAGCAGTTAGCAAACATATTCACCAAGCCTCTACCGAAGGCTACATTTACCTATTTAAGAGGTGATTTAGGGGTGTTGTCCCTTCAAGATGTGAACTAAAGGTATGTGTTGCACATCAGTTAGGTATTGCATTGTCAAATCTTTTCAGGATTGATGTGTTGAAGGATGGTACTCCTCAGGGGGAGCAACATAGTGGAACATGGAAGCTTGTGCCTCCACTTTGGCATTGTTGTCCAAGGGGGAGAAGATGTGAAGCAGAGAAGATATCTATAGTATTGAAGATATTAAATATGGAAGAAGATGAAGAGATATCTTTGTGTATTGCCATCAATTCCAAAGGGGGAGATTGTTGGCATATGTACAGAGTTTGATGAAATGATAATATTGTATGTTGTCATTGATGTCAATATAATGAAGTGTGAACCGATATGTTGAAGTAAGTAAACTGACAAGTGAACCAGTATATGCAAATTCTGTATTGGGGTTTCACCTGATATGACTACTGGTTGGTAATCTCAGCTTAAGGGTTTCCAACTGATGCATTCCAAGTCTGTGCAATTCAACCGATGACATCCTGTGATGAGTTAGCATTGAAATGAAGATTAGATCACATTGACATTTCAGCCTTGTGCGCATGAAGAATTTCCTTGAGGATCTTGCATAAGAAGATTGATTCTATCTACCTCGGGAATGTGTAAAGTCTTAGTAAATGGTGGAGAGCGTGTGATGGGTTATCAAATTCCAAAAGTAGTGAAGAATGGATGATGCAGAATGTCTTGAGATTTTTTCAAGATTGTTTTACCCTATGTAATGTGTTGAAACGGTTAGGATTGGAATGACTGTATTGTTAACCTAGATGCTTAGGTTTTTAGGTTTTTTCCACCGACCTAATTGTTGTCTATAAGGTTGATGATTATTTTCATTTGAATTTGTTGGCAAATGAATGTATGTGAGGTGATTCTTGTCAGACCGAAGGAGTGAGTAGAGATCTATAGAGTGTGATTGCAGATGTAAAGGAACTAAAGTGTATCGTCCTTGGCATTGCGTGCTGTTATCAGATCAGTGTATTACCTATTGACTTATAACCATTTGAGCAGTTGGAAAATCCCTTTACTCACCAGCTTTAACAAGATTTTTGTAAATCCTTTAATAGGGTGACTCAAAATCATTGATTTCTTCAAATCCTCTTGCGAGGTAACCTTTAATAGGGTTTCAACCTCTAACCGGGTATTTAGTCATCCCTTAACTGAGTGATCCCTAGCAGGATCAGTTTCTAGTAGAACCTATTGTAAAGTCTTTAACCAGACTAGGCTCCTAACAGAGCGGACTTCAGAAGAGTTCAAGAACAACTTGTGGGTATTGATCCCCAGCGTGGTTTTTCCTAGTTCGGTTTCCACGTAAAAAATCAGTGTGTTATATGTGATGCTTTTTCATGTGATGATTTAGTTTTTTCGGTTAAGCGATAAAGCATGTTGATCTAATGGTCATTGTATTTCTAATGTATTACCTACTTAAGCATATGGGTAAAGTTGAGATGAGATATTAGGTTTTGAGAAGTTCTAAGTGTTACCAATTTATGTCTTTTATAGTCTTACTGTGTTTTACCGGTATTGTCTTGATTTAGGTTGATGATGTTGTTTGCCAGTTAGTGCAGTCTTTGCAGTTTAAGTTGTCGGAGAAATTTTTGTCTGTACTGATTCACCCCCCCTCTCAGTACCTTTTGGATATTTACTGTTCATCATTATTCATCAATTGGTATCAGAGCATCCTCCGGGTCCTCAGTGCTATAAGCTTAACTGCTTGAGGAAAAGATCCTATTCTAATGATGAAGAGGGAAGGTCCTAAGTTCAATAGAGATAAGTTTAAGGTATGGAAGGACAGAATGAAGATCTACATTAGAAGCATGGGTGCTCAACACTGGAACTATGTTGAGAATACTTATGTTGTCCCTACCGGTACTCTCATCGATGATGAAAGAAGAGAAATTCAGGAGAATGGGCAAGTCATGGAAGCTTTTATCAGTAGTCTATCTAATATTAAGTTTATAGATGTTCAGGATAAAGACAATCCCAAACATGCATGGGATACTCTGGAGACTATCTATGGTGGTGATGGGCATGTGAAGCAAGCTAAGGAAGAGAACTTTAGAGGGAAATTTGAAGACATGCAGATGGTTGAAGGAGAGACCATTCAACAATATGGGATACGAAATAAAACTATTGTTGGAGACATCAAGAGTGCAGGAGGTACAATGGATGATCCCATCATTGTTAACAAAGTTTTGAGATCATTGTTAGCAGTCTATGCAATAAGCATTGCAGCTATTCAGGAGTTGAGATCTATTGACAAGACAAAGGTATCCCTAGACTCCATCATTGCTAAGTTGACCGCATATGAGCTAAATAGTTATGATGGTAGTGTTCAGAAGACTGAATCAACCTTTAGAGCATCTGCTGCACCATTTAGAAAGGGAAAAGAAGTTGGTACCAGCCATGAACCTAGACAAAGCAGAGATATGGATGATGAGGATATCCTGCTGGAGTTTGAAGCTCTTCTTGCCAAGAGACTTCCTAACTAGAAAATACAGAGGTAAGCTCCCTTTGAAATGTTTTTTCTTGCAATAGGATATGACACATTGTTGTCGATTGTCCTAATAGTGATAATAAGGACAAACCAGAGAAGTTTAAAAATTTCAAAGGAGGAAATAGGAGAAACTCTCTTGTTGCAGTCGATGAAGGTGTCACTGATGATGAATCAAAAGATGAGAAAAGCAAAGACATAGTGTTTGTAGCCATTAAGGAAGATGTGTCACACAAGAAGGCTCTTGTCTCTCGCTTTGATAATTCTAATGAGTGGATTATTGATAGTGGATGTTCTCACCACATGACTGGTGACCAGAAAAAGTTTCTATCACTGGAAGAGTACGATGGAGGTGTAGTCAGATTTGGTAATGATGCACCATTTATGGTAAAAGGAAAAGGGTCCATCTCTCTAAATGGAAAAAGTAGTGTTGATAATGTGTATTGGGTAGAAGGTTTGTGACATAACCTTTTGAGTGTTGGCTAGCTAAATGATAAAGGACTCACTTTGGAATTCAAAGGTAGAGTGTGCAAAATAAAAGGAAAGAATGGTGAATAGATGGCCACTAGTATGCATACCAGAGGTGACTTATTTCAGTTAAATACAAATATCAGTCAATGTCTAATGGCTAAGTTTGATGATAGTTGCATATGGCATAAAAGACTCTGCCATGTAAATTTTGATAATATTGTGAAGGCTAATTAGATCAACACAGTTAGAGGATTGCCTATGCTGAACAAACCAGAGAATCCTTTGTGTAGAGAATGTCAACTGGGGAAAATGTCTTCCTCAACCTTCAAAGGTAAATCTTTCACAGCAGATAATTTACTTGATCTTGTGCATACTGATTTGTGTCATCCTATGAAAACTAGGAGTGTTCAGGGAGATAGGTACTTTATGATTCTCACTTATGATTGCTCAAGAATGATGTGGGTCACATTCTTGAAAGACAAGTCTGAAGCTTTTGGAAACTTTAAAGCCTTCAGAGAACTAGTTGAAAAGGAAAGCGGTAAGAGGATCAAATGCCTTAGAACTGACCAAGGAGGTGAGTTCACTTCTTGTGAATTCAATAAGTACTGTGAAGAGAATGGCATCAAGAGGCAACTGTCGGCCCCTCAGACTCCACAATAGAATGTCCTAGCAGAAAGGAACAATCAGACTATAGTTGAAGCAACTAGAACAATGTTGATTCAAGGGAAGGTTGCTCATACTTTTTGGAGAGAATCGGTGAGGACTGTTGTCTACACTATGAATCGGGTACTCATCAAGAGAGGTAAGGATAAAACTCCTTATGAGTATTGGACCGGTAAGACTCAAGTAGTAAGCTACTTTAGAGTATTTGGTAGAAAGTGTTGTATCAAGAGAAGTGAACACCAGAGAAAGTTTGAAGCAAAATGTGATGAGGGAATATTCCTAGGGTATTCCACCAAGAGAAAAGCTCTCAAGCACTTTAACAATAGGACTTAGAAAATTGTTGAAAGTATCAATGTTAGAGTTGATGAAACCTCTGAGAAACCTGAGGAAAGCAGCAGCGAGCGAGTGGTATATGAACCGAGTGTAACCTTCTGGGAACCGGTTGTAAAACAACAAAGTACAAGTAACAGTGCTCCTACACCAGTAGATGTTGCGGTAGATGTAGATGAAGATGAGGATGAAGAGGAAAAGCAAGAGGAATCAACTAAGATCATTCCTAGGTATGTAAAGCTGCATCATGATCCAAAGAAAATCATAGGGAATAAGGATGCAAGGATACTTACAAGATGAAAAGTCAGAGAGAATTCCTGCATGATTTTTGAATTTGAGACCAAAACATTTAAAGAGGCACACAAAGATAAGGACTGGATTAAGTCTATGGAAAATGAACTTGTCTAGATAGGAAAGAATGGTACATGGTCTTTGGTACCCAGACCTGAGCACAAAAATGTTATTGGCACCAAATGGGTTTTTAGAAACAAGTTGAATGGAGATGGCACAGTGGCAAGAAACAAAGCAAGATTGGTATGTAAGGGATATGCTCAAGAATAAGGAGAAGGCTATGGAGAAACCTTTGCTCCAGTAGCTAGATTGGAAGGAGTTTGAATTTTACTTGCATATGCAGCCTTCAAGGGATTCAAAGTGTATTAGATGGATGTAAAATTTGCATTCCTGAATGGAATACTTGAAGAAGAAGTGTATATAGAGCAACCAGATGGGTTTTCCCTATCAGAAGACAATGATATGGTGTGTAGGCTACATAAAGCCTTGTATGGATTGAAGAAAGCACCTAGAGCATGGTATGACCATTGACACTCTCATCTTGTGAAGATTGGATTTGAAAGAACAAGTGAAGATAGCAATATCTTGTTGGTATTTTGGTATGGTTTTGTCATTTATGTCAATACCTACTAAACACTTATCAACTTTGGCACTTTGGAGAATCAACAACATTCACCAGCAAGCAAATGACTCATGCACAGTCACCAGTATCTGGTACACCGGCAAGATATAATGATCACTGGCACTTAGAATGATATGGAAAACACATGGTTATGTCGAAGACATCGTGTGGAAACTTTGTCTTGGAGTTTTGTTTACTGGTATATTCATATTTGCATATTTGCTATTGCCGGCAAATAGGTCCAGGTTACACCGGCAGGTTTATCTTTTCTGGATCAACATGACATACTATGGAGATGATTAATTGTTGTTGTAAATGCATTAAGCCGACATGTTGAATTGGTTATTGCATCGAATATTATATTGTTTGTAAAATTTTTTTATTGTAATATCTTGTAGAGCCAACCTACTAAAATTGGTCTTAGGTTATGGTATAAATGTAAGATCTTATTTGTAAGATCAAATGGGGAATGCGAAAAAGGATTGTGTGAAGGTATATGCAAGAATAAGCAGAGCTATACATGTAGACATCATTTGAAGATTGAAGGAGGGTTTTTGTGAAGACAATTAGAACTACACCGGTATTGAATCCAGCATATGAAGATGCTATTTTGTGCAGTACATTCTTATTGGATCTAACCATCCAACTGTAGTCAGTGTGACTCCCATTTTGTGATTGAGCAGTGAGCTCTAGGCACTTGGCCTTTCTGCATGTGCAGACTCCATTTATGTACACATACTATCTGCAGTAGTATCATCTGATTGCGGGTAAGGTTTCCCACCATGGTTTTTCCCCTTACATGGTTTCCATGTACAAATATTGGTGTTATGTGTTGTGGATGACTTTTTTTTTTATGTTTCATGCACTAATTCTTACTGGTATAGTAATTAACTATTAAAACTGTCTACCGACATATTAAACTGGTTTACTGGTATTAAGCATTAAGTTGGTTAAGTTTTTTTTGGTTTGAATTTATTTGACAAATGATTCACCCCCCCTCTCTTAGTTGTCTTTGGGACCTAACAATTGGTATTAGAGCCTAGTCCTCTTTTGCAGAAGTTTAACAGCTTGAGGAGATCCAATGTCTACTAACTATTTTAGGAAGGACAATCCTAAACTTGATGGAACCAACTATGGCATATGGAAGATCAGAATGGAGACACATCTAAATTGCATTGGAAAGGACATCTAGGATGCTACAAAGAATGGTTATACTGCTCCTACTCAGAGTCCGCCCACTCCACCCAACTTGACTAAAGATGAGGAAAATGATTGCAAAGCAAGAGAAGCACTTTTGAGCACATTATCAAATCAACAAATCATGGGACTATCAGATAGGTCTACTGCTAAAGCTATTTGGGATCTTTTGGAAACACTGAATGAAGGAGATTCCATAGTCAAAATTGCAAAACTTGAAAGCTTTCGGGTTAGGTATGAACATCTGAAAATGAAAGAAGATGAAAGGATTTCTGCTTTTAGGAAAGAGTAAATGAGATTGTTTTAGGTATTAAATGTTGTGGAGGAACCTTAAGTGAGGATGAAATTGTTTCAAAAGTTTTAAGAGGGTTGCCACCAGCATATAAAATGAAAGTCATTGCTATAAATGAGTTAAGAACAATGCCTAATACATTGGTAACTAGGGATACATTGATTGGGAAACTTTCAGCTTTTGAAATTGAAGAATTTGGTCCTGTTGCTACTATAAAGATAGATTTGGCCTTTAAATCATCAACATCATCTGCTCCATCATTTGACAAATCTGATTGGAAAGCCTTTTATGCAAGAGAACTTGAATAAAGTAGGAAAGAAAATGAAGAACTTGAAGAACTTGAAGCACTATTTGCAAGGAAAATGCCTAAAGGTCCAGCTGGAAGTAAGTATGAAGGTAAAGCACCCTTTAAATGTTTTCACTGCAATAAGATTGGTCATATGGCTTCAATATGCCCTGATAGACATGCTAGACTAAGAGAAGAAGCTAGAAGAACATACAAGCCTAACCCTGAATATCAGAGATACAAATTTTAGAAGAATAAAGATAAATCTTGTTACATTGCTGATGAAGGTGTGACTGATGATTCTGATGAGGATCCGACAGACAATGGATGGGTTTTTGTTGCTATAACAGAAGATCAACCGACACCTACTACTCAACCGGTAGAATAGGTCTTGGCTGCTAAAGTTGAAGTAAGGGATGAATGGATCATTGATTCAGGATGCTCACATCATATGACTAGAGACAAAGGTAAATTCTTGAACTTTCAAGAATACAATGGAGGCTTAGTGAGATTTGGAGATGACAAAGCTTGTTTATTCAAAGGTAAGGGTACAATATCTCTTGATGGTAAGCATAACACTGCCAATGTTTACTATGTTGAAGGATTAAAGCATAATCTTTTGAGTGTTGGGCAATTAGCTGAGAAAGGATTTCAGTTACAATTTAAAAATGGAAAATGCAAAATCATAAATAGAACTGGTTTGGAAATTGCAACCGGTAATCAGACGAGAGGTAATATCCTTGATTTGAATAACAGTGAAAAGACATGCTTGATTGCACATATAGAAGAAAGTTGGCTATGGCATAAAAGACTCTGTCATGTAAACTTTGATTGCATGGTGAAAATCAGTACTACTAAGGCAGTTAGAGATTTACCTAAAATTGTCAAACCTCAGAATACAGTATGTAAGGAATGTCAATTTGGAAAACAAGTTAGAGCTAGTTTCACAAGTATTCCAGAAAAATCCAATAATGCTCTTGATTTAATTCACACTAATTTATGTGGTCCAACTAGAACTAAAAGCTTATAGGGTGATAGATATTTCATGCTAATTATTGATGACTACTCTAGAATGTGTTGGATTACTTTTCTTAGAGAAAAATCACAAGCACTTGGAAAGTTTAAATTGTTCAAAGAAATGGTAGAAAATGAAACCGGTAAGAAAATCAAATATCTAAGATCAGATCAAGGAGGAGAATTTGCATCTAAGGAGTTTAATAAATTTTTTGAAGTGAATGGAATCAGAAGACAACTATCAGCACCTTGGACACCATAGCAAAATGGAGTTGTTGAAAGGAAAAACAGAACTATCTTGGATGCAGCAAGAAGTGTGTTATCAGAAGAAAACCTACCACATGTATATTGGAGAGAGACAGTCAGTACAACGGTCTATACATTCAACAAAGTTCACATCAAAGATGAAACCGGTAAGACCCCTCATGAACTATGGTTTGGTAATACTCCTACTCTTAAATATTTTAGAATTTTTGGTAGTAAATATTACATCAAAAGAGATGAGTATATTGGGAAATTTGATCCTAGAAGTGATGAAGGAATATTTCTTGGTTATTCATCTAAGAGCAAGGCATATAGATGTTTTAACAAAAGATTGCAGAAAATTGTTGAAAGTACAAATGTAAAGATTGATGAACAATTTAGAGGAACTTCAAGGTATATAGACTCTGAAACAACAACAAAAATTTTGGCAAATGAACCTACTCTAAATCCACCGGTATAGAATGAAGATCCATTTACCCCGTATCATCTGAGGATTCCATAGTAACTGAGGAACAAACAAACAAAGACACCCCAGTATGTAAGACTGAATCATTCTGAAGATCAGATAATTGGAAACAAGTTTAAAGGAGTTATGACAAGAGGAAGATTGGAAAATGAAGAGGTATGTCTTATTTTTCAAATTGAACCATCATCTGTTAATGAGGCATGTGAAGATAAATTTTGGATTAAAGCTATGGAAGAAGAGTTAGAACAAATTGAGAAAAATAACACTTGGACATTAGTTCCTCGGCCTAAAGATAAAAATGTAATTGGAACCAAATGGGTATTCAGAAACAAACTTAATGAAGATGGTAAGGTTGTCAGAAATAAAGCAAGAATAGTGTGTAAGTGATATTCTCAGAAGGAAGGAGTTGATTACAATGAAACCTTTGCACCGCTAGCTAGAATTGAGGCAGTTAGATTATTTTTGGCTTTTGTAGCACATAAGAACTACAAAGTATATCAAATGGATATTAAATGTGCATTTTTGAATGGAGATCTTGAAGAGGAAGTCTACATTGAACAACCTGATGGATTTTGTTTGACAGATGACAATGATATGGTTTGCAGGTTAAGAAAAGCTTTGTATGGATTGAAGCAAGCTCCAAGAGTTTGGTATGCAAGATTGGATAAGTATCTTTTGAAGATTGGTTTTACTAAAGGAAATGTAGACAACAATTTATATTGTAAAATAACTAATGATGATATAATCTTTGGAGGAGAAGATGGATTATGTAAAGAATTTTCTATTAATATGTAGCAAGAATTTGAAATGTCTATGATTGGAGAAATAAAATTATTTTTAGGATTGCAGATTTCACAGACTGATAATGGTATATTCTTGAGTCAATCCAAGTACTTAAAAGAGTTACTTAAGAAATTTGGGATGGAGAACTCTAAACCGGTAAGCACACCTATGACAACAAATGACAAATTATCACTAAAGGATGAATCTACACCTATTAATCCAACTATATACAAATCTATGATAGGAGGTTTACTTTATTTGACACAAACTAGACCTGATATTATGAATGCAGTATGTATTGTTTCAAGATTTCAAAGTAATCCTAGAGAAAATCATGAATCAGCAGTAAAAATGATTTTGTGGTACTTACAAGGCACTATAAATCTTGGATTATGGTATCCTAGAGATGAAAACTTTGAATTATGTGCATACATAGATGAAAATTGGGCAGGAGATGTGGATGATAGAAAAAGCACCACCGGTGGAGCATTCTTTCTTGGAAACAGGCTAGTTTCTTTGTTGAGTAAGAAAGAAAGTTGTACATCTTTATCAACAGCAGAATCAGAATATGTTGCAGCAACAACTAACTGTACATAGGTACTATGGCTTAAGCAAATGTTGAAAGACATAAAGGTAAAATGCAAAGAACCTATTACTATCTATTGTGATAACACTGCAGCAATTGATATATCTAAGAATCCGGTATTACATTCTAAAACCAAAAATGTTTCTATCAAACTGAATTTTCTAAGGGAAAATGTTGAAGCAAAGGAAATAAAACTGGTTTATGTGAATACTAAAGAGCAGATTGTAGATATCTTTACTAAACCTTTTCCATGGAGACTTTTGAATATCTCAGAGATCAGCTTGGGGTCATACCCCAACCAATAGAGACTTAGGAAGTTGATGATTGTTATCAACCGATAGAATGAATAGAGAAATTTTTTTTCCAGCTTTGATGGGAAGCTACTTCTCAGGGGGAGTAGTTGGTATACTACATTGATTGGTATTTTGTATATGAACTTGGTTTTGTTGTAAATTTGGCATTTGATGTCAAAGGGGGAGAGATTGGTATGGAAAAACACAAAGAAAATAGATGTTGCTCCTAGGGGGAGAGATTGTTATTTGGGAGAGATTATTACTCTCTGTATCTATATTTTGATTTCTGGTTATGATCTCTTTTTTGGAGATTGTTGGTTTTTGGTAGTTGGCATTTTGGTTTTGGCACTTTGATGGTTTTTCCATATTGTGTTGCCATCAATGCTAAAGGGGGAGATTGTTGGTATTTTGGGATGGTTTTGTCATTGATGTCAACACCTACTAAACACTTATCAACTTTGGCACTTTGGAGAATCAACAACATTCACCGGCAAGCAAATGACTCATGCATAGTCACCAGTATCTGGTACACTGGCAAGATATAATGATCACCAACACTTGGAATGATATGGAAAACACATGGTTATGTCGAAGACATCATGTGGATACTTTGTCTTGGAGTTTTGTTTATTGGTATATTCATATTTGCATATTTGTTGTTACCGGCAAATAGGTCCAGGTTACACCGACAGGTTTATCTTTTCCAGATCAACACAACACGCTATGGAGATGATTAATTATTGTTGTAAATGCATGAAGTTGACATGTTGAATCGGTTATTGCATCGGATATTGTATTGTTTGTAAAATGTTTTTATTGTAATATCTTGTAGAGTCGACCTACTAAAATTGGTCTTAGGTTATGGTATAAATGTAAGATCTTATTTGTAAGATCAAATCGAGAATGCGAAAAAGGGTTATGTGAAGGTATATGCGAGAATAAGTAGAGCTATACACACAGACATCATTTGAAGATTGAAGGAGGGTTTTTGTGAAGACAATCAGAACTACATCAGTACTGAATCCAGCATATGAAGATGCTATTTTGTGCAGTACATTCTTATTGGATCTAACCATCCAATTGTAGTCAGTGTGACTCCCATTTTGTGATTGAGCAGTGAGCTCTAGGCGCTTGGCCTTTCTGCATGTGTAGATCCCATTTATGTACACTTACTATGTGCAATAGTATCATCTGATTGTGGGTAAGGTTTCCCACCGTGGTTTTCCCCCTTACAGGGTTTCCACGTACAAATATTGGTGTTATATGTTGTGGATGACTTTGTTTTTATATTTCATGCACTAATCCTTACCAGTATAAAAATTAACTATTAATACTGTCTATCGACATATTAAACTGGTTTACTGGTATTAAGCATTAAGTTGGTTAAGTTGTTTTTAGTTTGAATTTATTTGACAATTGATTCACCTGCCCCCCCTCTCAGTTGTCTCTTGGACCTAACATATCTATCTAAAGTCAGAAGGAGATTAGAATCTAATCTGTGAAGTGTTTTTTGATAACATAGTTTTTGGTGGAGATGACAAGATGAGCCATGCTTTTGCAGATGAAATGAAGAAGGAATTTGAGATGTCACTAATCGAAGAGATTAAGTTCTTCATTGGACTACAGATTCAACAAATGAAAGATGGTATCTTTATCACTCAGTCCAAGTATGTCAAAGTGGTGTTGAAAACCTTTGAAATGGAAGACAACAAACCAGTTGGTACACCGATGATGACTGGTTGTAAATTGTTAAAAGAAGATGATTCAACATTGGTGAATGAGAAGGACTACCAGTCAATGATTGGTAAGCTGTACTATGTAGTACATAGCAGACCAAACATTGCACATGCAGTGGGCATTGCTGCACGTTTTCAGAAAAGTCCAAGAGAATCCCAATTGGTAGCAGTCAAGTAGATTCTTAGATATTTGAAGGGAACTATAGATTATGGTTTGTGGTATCCATACAATAATGATTTCAATCTCAAAGTGTTTATCGATGTTGATTGGGCTATTAGTGTGGATGACCAAAAAAGCACAACCGGTGGTGCATTCTTTCTTGGTGGTAGACTAGTCTCATGGATGAGCAAGAAGAAGAGTTGTATCTCTTTGTCCACAATAGAAGCAAAATATGTAGTAGCATTTATGAACTGTACTCAAACAATTTGGATGAAGCATGTATTATGTGGTTTCAAAGTCCCTGTATCTGAACCGATGAGTATATTTTGTGATAACACAAGTGCAATTAATATTTTTGAGAATCCGGTATTGCATGCTAGATCCAAGAACTTCGAGCTCAAGTATCATTTCTTGAGGGAGAAAGTTCAGAACAAGGAGGTTGTATTGGAACATGTTTCTGATAAGGAGCAGTTAGTAGACATATTCACCAAACCTCTACCGAAGGCTACATTTACCTATTTAAGAGGTGAATTAGGGGTGCTGCCACTTCAAGAGGTGAGCTAAAGGTATGTGCTCCACATCAGTCAGGTATTGCATTGTCAAATATTTTCAGGATTGATGTGTTGAATGATGCTACTCCTCAAGGGAGAAGCATAGTGGAACATGGAAGCTTGTGCCTCCACTTTGGCATTGTTGTCAAAGAGGGAGAAGATGTGAAGCATAGAAGATATCTACAGTATTGAAGATATATAATATGGAAAAAGATGAAGAGATATCTTTGTGTATTGCCATCAATGCCAAAGGGGGAGATTGTTAACATATGTGCAGAGTTTGATGACATGATAATAATGTATGTTGTCATTGATGTCAATATATTGAAGTATGAACTGGTATGATGAAGTTCAAACTGGTATGTTGATGTAAGTAAACTGGCAAGTGAACCAGTATATGCAAAGTTTGTATCGAGATTTCACTTGATATGACTACAAGTTGGTAATCTCAGCTTTAGGGTTTCTGGATGATGCATTCCAAGTTTGTGTGATTCGACCAACGACATCCTATGATGAGTTAGAATTGAAATGAAGATTAGATTGCATTGCCATGTCAGCCTTGTGCGCATGAAGAATTTCCTTGAGGATCTTGCATAAGAAGATTGATTCTATCTACCTCGGGAATGTGCAAAGTCTTAGTAAACGATGGAGAGCGCATGATGGGTTATCAACTTCAAGAAGCAGTGAAGAACGGATGACGTAGAATGTCTTGAGATTTGTTCAAGATTGTTTTACCCTATGTAATGTGTTTAAACGGTCATGATTGGTGTGATTGCATTGTTAACCTAGATGCTTAGGGTTTTAGGTTTTTGCCATTGACCTAATTTATGTCTATAAGGCCGATGATAATTTTCATTTGAATTTGTTGGCAAATGAATGTATGTGAAGTGATTCTTCCCAGACCGGAGAAGTGAGTAGAGATCTGTAGAGTCTGATTGCAGATGTAAAGGAACTGAAGTGGAACTGCTTTGGCATTGAGTGTTATTATCAAATAAGTGTATTTCCTATTGACTTCTAACCATTTCAGCAGTTGGAAAATCCCTTTATTGGGCAACTTTAATAGCCTTTTTATAAATCCTTTAATAGGATGACTCAAAATCATTGAGTTCTTCAAATCCTCTTGTGAGGTAACCTTTAATAGGGTTTTAACCTCTAACCAGATATTTAGCCATCCCTTAATCAGGTGATCCCTAGCAGGATCGATTCCTAGCAGAACCTATTGTAAAGTCTTTAACCGGACTAGGCTCCTAATAGAGCAGACCTCAGAAGAGTTCAATAACAACTTGTGGGTATTCATCCCCACCGTGGTTTTTCCCAGTTGGGTGTCCACGTGAAAAATCAGTGTGTTATGTGTGATGCTTTTTCATGTGATGATTCAATGTTTTTGGTTAAGCAGTAAAGCATGCTGATCTAATGGTCATTATATTTCTGATGTATTACCTACTTAAGCATATGGGTAAATTTGAGATGAGATATTAGGTTTTAAGAAGCTCTAAGTGTTACCGGTTTATGTCTTTTACAATATTACTATGTTTTACCAGTATTGTCTTGATTTAGGTTGATGATGACGTTTGCCAGTTAGTGCAATCTTTGTAGTTTAAGTTGTTAGAGAAATTTTTGTCTGTACTGATTCACCCCCCCTCTCAATACCTTTTGGGTACTTACTATTCATCATTATTCATCAATTGGTATCAGAGCATCCTCTAGGTCCTCAATGCTATAAGCTTAACCACTTGAGTAAAAGATCCTATTCTAATGATGAAGAGGGAAGGTCTTAAGTTCAATAGAGATAACTTTAAGATATGGAAGGACATAATGAAGATCTACATTAAAAGCATGGGTGCTCAACACTGGAACTATGTTGAGAATACTTATGTTGTCCCTACTAGTACTCTCACTAATGATCAAAGAAGAGAAATTCAGGAGAATGGGCAAGTCATGGAAGCTCTTATCAGTAGTCTATTTGATATTGAGTTTATAGATGTTCAGGTTGAAGACAATCACAAACATGTATGGGATACTCTGGAGACTATCTATGGTGGTGATGAGCATGTGAAGCAAGCTAAGGAAGAGAGCCTTAGAGGAAAATTTGAAGACATGTGGATGGTTGAAGGAGAAACCATTCAACAATATGGGATAAGAATTAAAACTATTGTTGGAGACATCAAGAGTGTAGGAGGTACAATGGATGATCCCACCATTGTTAGAAAAGTTTTGAGATCCTTGTTACCAGTCTATGCAATAAGGGTTGCAGCTATTCAGGAGTTGAGATCTATTGACATGACAAAGGTATCCCTAGACTCCATGATTGCTAAGTTGACTACATATGAGCTAAATAGTAATGATGGCAGTGTTCAGAAGACTGAATCAGCCTTTAGAGCATCTACTGCACCATCTCGAAAGGGAGAAGAAGTTGGTACTAGCCATGAACCTAGACAAAGTAGAGATATGGATGATGAGGAGATCCTGATGGAGTTTGAAGCTCTTCTTGCCAAGAGACTTCGTAAGGGAACTGGAAAATACAGAGTTAAGCTCCCTTTGAAATGTTTTTCTTGCAATAGGATAGGACACATTATTGTCAATTGTCCTAATAGTGATAATAAGGACAAACCGGAGAAGTTTAAAAAGTTCAAAGGAGGAAATAAGAGAAATTGTCTTGTTGCAGTCGATGAAGGTGTCACTGATGATGAATTAGAAGATGAAGAAATCAAAGACATAGTGTTCGTAGCCATTAAGGAAGATGTGTCACACAAGAAGGCTCTTGTCTCCTGCTTTGATAATTCTAACGAGTGGATTATTGATAGTGGATGTTCTCACCACATGACTGGTGACCAAAAAAAGTTTTTGTCACTGAAAGAGTACGATGGAGGTGTAGACCAATTTGGTAATGATGCACCATGTATGGTAAAATGCAAAGGGTCCATCTCTCTAAATGGAAAAAGTAGTGTTGATAATGTGTATTGGGTAGAAGGTCTCGGACATAACTTTTTGAGTGTTACCTAGCTGAATGATAAAGGACTCACTTTGGAATTCAAAGGTGGAGTGTGCAAAATAAAAGGAAAAAGGGGTGAACTGATGGCCATCGGTATGCAAACTAGAGATAACTTATTTTAGTTAAATACAAATATCAGTCAATGTCTAATGGCTAAGTTTGATGACAGTTGGATATGGCATAGAAGACTTTGGCATGTAAATTTTGATAATATTGTGAAGGCTAGTAAGATCAAGGCAGTTAGAGGATTGCCTGTGCTGAACAAACTGGAGAATCCTTTGTGCAGAGAATGTCAACTGGGGAAAATGTCTTCCTCAACCTTCAAAGGTAAATATTTCACAATAGATAATTTACTTGATCTTGTGCATATTGATTTGTGTGGTCCTACAAAAACTAGGAGTATTCAGGGAGATAGGTACTTTATGATTCTCACTGATGATTGCTCAAGAATGATGTGGGTCACATTCTTGAAAGACAAGTCTTAAGCTTTTGGAAAGTTTAAAGCCTTCATAGCACTAGTTGAAAAGGAAAGCGGTAAGAGGATCAAATGCCTTAGAACCGACCAAGGAGGTGAGTTCACTTCTGGTGAATTAAATAAATACTGTGAAGAGAAAGGCATCAAGAGGAAGTTGTCTGCCCCCCTGGACTCCACAACAGAATGGCCTAGCAGAAAGGAACAACCAAACTATAGTTGAAGTAGCCAGAACGATGTTGATTCAAGGGAAGGTTGCTCACACTTTTTGGAGAGAAGCAATTAGCACTGTAGTCTACAATATGAACTGGGTACTCAACAAGAAAGGTAAGGATAAAACTCCTTATGAGTATTGGACTGGTAAGTCTCTAGTAGTAAGCTACTTTAGACTATTTGGTGGCAAGTGTTATATCAAGAGAAGTGAACACCAGAGAAAGTTTGATGCAAAATGTGATGAGGGAATATTCCTAGGGTATTCCATAAAGAGAAAATATCTCAAGTGCTTTAACAATAGGACTCAGAAAATTGTTGAAAGTATCAATGTTAGAGTTGATGAAACCTCTGAGAAACCTAAGGAAACCAGCAGTGAGCGAGTGGTAGATGAACTCGGTGTAACCTTCTAGGAACCAGTTGCAAAAAAACCAAGTCCAAGTAACAGTGCTCCTACACCAGTAGATGTTCTAGTAGATGTAGATGAAGATGAGGATGAAGAGGAAAAGCAAGAGGAATCAGCTAAGATCTTTCCTAGGTATGTAAAGTTTCATTATGATCCAAAGCAAATCATAGGGGATAAGGATGTAGGGATAGTTACAAGAAGAAAAGTCAGAGAGAATTCCCACATGATTTCTGAATTTGAGCCCAAAACATTTAAAGAGGCACACAAAGATGAAGATTGAATTAAGGCTATGGAAGAAGAACTTGACCATATAGAAAAGAATGATACATGGTCTTTGGTACCCACACCTGAGCATAAAAATGTTATTGGTACCTAATGGGTTCTTAGAAATAAGCTGAATGAAGATGGCACAGTGGCAAGAAACAAAGCAAGATTGGTGTGTAAGGGATATGCTCAAGAAGAAGGAGAAGACTATGGAGAAACCTTTGCTCCAATAGCTAGATTGGAAGGAGTTCTAATGCTACTTGCATATGCAGCCTTCAAGGGATTTAAAGTGTATCAGATGGATGTAAAATCTACATTCCTAAATGGAATACTTGAAGAAGAAGTGTATATAGAGCAACCAGATGGGTTTGCCCTATTAGAAGATAGTGATATGGTGTGTAGGCTACATAAAGCCTTGTATGGATTGAAGCAAGCACCTAGAGCATGGTATGAATGTTTACACTCTCATCTTGTGAAGATTGGATTTGAAAGAACAAGTGAAGATAGCAATATCTATCTAAAGTCATAAGGAGATTAGATTCTGATCTGTGAAGTGTTTCTTGATGACATAATTTTTGGTGGAGATGACAAGATGATCCATGCATTTGCAGATGAAATGAAGAACGAATTCAAGATGTCACTAATCAGAGAGATTAAGTTCTTCATTGGACTAGAGATTCAACAAATGAAAGATGGTATCTTTATCACTCAGTCCAAGTATGTCAAAGAGGTGTTGAAAACCTTTGGTATGGAAGACAACAAACCGGTTGGTACACCAATGATGACCAGTTGTAAATTGCCAAAAGAAGACGATTCATTGTTGGTGAATGAGAAGGAATACCAATCAATGATTGGTAAGTTGCACTATGTAGTACATAGCAGACCAGACATTGCACATGTAGTGGGCATTGTTGCATGTTTTTAGAAAAGTCCAAGAGAATCCCACTTGGTAGCAGTCAAGCGGATTCTTAGATATCTAAAGGGAACTATAGATTATGGTTTGTGGTATCCATACAATAATGATTTCAATCTCAAAGTGTTTACCAATGTCGATTGGGCTGGTAATGTGGACGTCTAGAAAAGCACAACTAGTGGTGCATTCTTTCTCGGTGGTAGACTAGTCTCATGGATGAGTAAGAAGAAGAGTTGTATCTCTTAGTCCACAACAGAAGCAGAATATGTAGCAACATTTATGAAGTGTACTCAGATAATTTAGATGAAGCATGTATTAAGTGGTTTCAAATTCCCTATATCTGAATCAGTGAACATATTTTGTGATAACACAATTGCAATTAATATTTCCAAGAATATGGTATTGCATGCTAGAACCAAGCACTTCGAGCTCAAGTATCATTTCTTGAGGGAGAAAGTTCAGAACAAAGATGTTGTATTGGAACATGTTTCTAGTAAGGAGCAGTTAGTAGACATATTCACCAAGCCTCTACCAAAGGCTACATTTACCTATTTAAGAGGTGAATTAGGGGTGCTGCCCCTTCAAGAGGTGAACTAAAGGTATGTGCTCCACATCAGTCAAGTATTGCATTGTCAAATCTTTTCAGGATTGATGTGTTGAAGGATGCTACTCCTCAGGGGGAGCAGCATAGTGGAACATGGAAGCTTGTGTCTCCACTTTGGCATTGTTGTTAAAGGGGGAGAAGATATTTGCAGTATTGAAGATATATAATACAGAAGAAGATGAAGAGATATCTTTGTGCATTGCCATCAATGCCAAAGGGGGAGATTGTTGGCATATGTGCAAAGTTTGATGACATGATAATAATGTATGTTGTCATTGATGTCAATATATTGAAGTGTGAACTGGTATGATGAAGTGTGAACCAGTATGTTGAAGTAAGTAAACCGGCAAGTGAACCAGTATATGCAAAGTTTGTATCGGGGTTTCACCTGATATGACTACCGGTTGGTAATCTCAGCTTTAGGGTTTCTGGCTGATGTATTCCAAGTCTGTGTGATTCGACCAACTACATCTTGTGATGAGTTAGCATTGAAATGAAGATTAGATCATGTTTCCATGTCAACCTTGTGTGCGTGAAGAATTTCCTTGAGGATCTTGCATAAGAAGATTGATTCTATGTACCTCAGGAATGTGCAAAGTCTTAGTAAACGGTGGAGAGCACGTGATGGGTTATCAACTTCTAGAAGCAGTGAAGAATGAACGATGTAGAATGTCTTGAGATTTGTTCAAGATTATTTTACCCTATGTAATGTGTTTAAATGGTCAAGATTGGAACGACTATATTTTTAACCTAGATGCTTAGGGTTTTAGGTTTTTGCTACCGATCTAATTGTTGTCTATAAGGTCAATGATGATTTTGATTTGAAGTTGTTGGCAAATGAATGTATGTGAGGTGATTCTTGCCAGATCGGAGAAGTGAGTAGAGATTTGTAGAGTGTGATTGCAGATGTAAAGGAATTGAAGTGGATTTGCCTTGGTATTGAGTGTTGTTATTAGATCAATGTATTACCTATTGACTTCTAACCATTTCAGCAGTTGGAAAATCCCTTTACCGGGCAACTTTAACAAGCTTTTTGTATATCCTTTAATAGGGTGACTCAAAATAATTGAGTTCTTCAAATCTTCTTGCGAGGTAACCTTTAACAGTGTTTTAACCTCTAACCAGGTATTTATCCATCCCTTAACTGGGTGATCCCTAGTAGGATCGGTTCCTAGTAGAACCTGTTGTAAAGTCTTTAACCAGACTAGGCTCCTAACAGAGCAAACTTCAAAAGAGTTCAAGAACAACTTGTGGGTATTCATCCCCACTGTGGTTTTTCCCAGTTGGGTTTCCACGTGAAAAATCAGTGTGTTATGTGTGATTCTTTTTCATGTGCTCATTCAGTGTTTTCGGTTAAGCAGTAATGCATGTTGATCTAATGGTCATTGTATTTCTAATGTATTAACTACTTAAGTATATGGGTAAAGTTGAGATGAGATATTAGGTTTTGAGAAGTTCTAAGTGGTCTCGGTTTATGTCTTTTACAGTCTTACTATGTTTTAGCGGTATTGTCTTGATTTAGGTTGATGATGTTGTTTGCCAGTTAGTGCAGTCTTTGCAGTTTATGTTGTTGGAGAATTTTTTGTCTGTATTGATTCACCCCCCCTCTCAGAATGTTTTGGGTATTTATTATTCATCATTATTCATCTTGATTTTTATTTAATATGTTTTTTCATGAGAGTTGATGGTGCTTTTATTGTTATTATTATTATTTATTTATTTTTTAGGTTTGGGGAAGAGAGACAGTTTTGTTGTAGTTTTGTGAACAAAGTTTAGAGAGTGAATTTGAGGACGCGGTTTATAGGTTTTAATTATTTTCATATTGTTTCGAGGTGTGATTTGGATTTCTCAAGCTTGTTTGGTTGCTATTTCGAAGGCTTATTTGTTTTCAGAATTTGACATCAAAATTCTCTTTCTCTCTTTCACATGTTTTCAAGTAGGTATTTGGTTCCCCTATTCAATTTCAATTGATTTATGCAATTTTAAATACAAATGAGCATTAGGAGATTTTGGGATTTTGTTTGAATTATATTTATTATTTAAATTTAATATCTTATATGTGATTTGTTAAGATTGTGTTTTGATTGAAATCGGATGTGGGGATTGAATGTTTCTATGAGCCAATTGTTCTGCATGCTTGATCAAATTTCCCATATGAGTCTTAGTGGTTGATTTTTCTATTTTTGGAGCTGTTATCAAACCATTTTCTAATGGGTCTTTTTTGGAATTTTATTTTTAATTATTTTGTATGCCTTTTCTCTACTGACCACCTACACAAATTTTTTCTATGTTTGATCAATTTACATATTTGACCTAATTTTGACCTAATTTGGTTTCTTAGTCAATATCAGAGGCTTAGGTGACCAATTATCTTGTCAATTTTGGATTTTTTATTTGATTTGGCTCAATTTGGTTGATTTAAAGTTCATGTGGCCATTCTTGTTTTGGCTTGTGAAGTGGAACAATTGTTTTGGGATTGTGACTTAGTTTCAGGACTTGACCTTATGATTGGTCTATGTATGGAAGTCCTATTAGCAATATGTGTTATCTATGCATGTGTATGGATCCTTTATGCTCCCATTTGATTATCATATGCTTCATGATGTTTGTGTTGATCCATAGAGTATAGGATATGTAGGTGCATCAAGGGAGAGTGGCTCACTATGGTGGTTGTGGTCCTAAGTGGCTGCCATGGTAACTCATAGGTGAGTATATTAATAAGTGATAACATTAATTAAATTTTGGGATGGTATTTATTTTGAATTTACACACACTAATAAGATAATGTTGTGCCCCACTCATGGCCTCATGTGCTCTTATAGGAAGTGGGTGAGATTGGGAAGGCATGTCCATCTGTAGAGGTGTTGAGTTGGCTTGACCATGCAATACTGTGTCTTTGCAAAAGGATTGTATAGTTACAAATGAGTTATCCATGGGGATCAAGATATGGAGCTAGGAGAGGATTCAAATAGCTAGGATAACCCATGAGAGGTTATGTGATGACACTCTCACCTTATGTATCCTAATATCCTATTGAGTTGATTGTTTGTGGAAGCCTTTGCCAGTTTTCTTGGATATTTTGATTGGCATTCTTACTCTATTAGTCTTTTGTTGTTGTATTTATCTTCTTGTCTTATGAAGTGGTTTCTTTTGTATCTTGGTTGTGAGTATATTTAGATCTTTATCCCTGGCCTTCCTATTGTTGATTAGGGTTTCGTGTCTATCTCCTACCATGGGGGGTGGGCCTACGAGTTCCACATGGTTGGGTGGCTTTGCTTTTTCACCTATTGGGAATATTTTGGTGGACTTGTTCATGTGTAGCTAGATAGATCTTTACCATGTTCTTTTTAGAATCTTCATATTTTAACTGTGAGATGATTTACTATTATATTGTTATTTGAAATGTATCCTCCAAAAGTGATGTAAAAGGTTACATGTAACTGTACATAATTTTATTGGTAACTGTAAAAGATATTTGAGATTACTCTATGTGGAAGGTTGTAATAGGACCTTAGTAATGGATGCATTTGTATTAATGGATATCTTTCAAGTGAAAGAGTTATGTGAATGATATATACATTCTTATTCTTAATGAAGGTTACGATAGGAAAATTCCATTTGGTGTTTAAAATGGACTTAGTATAGATCTTTATGTGATGAATTATATGATTGAAATATGATAGTAAGTGTTTCTTAGTAGCGATGTTAAGTAATCCTTAGAGAAATTTAATGAGACGTGATTAAGTTTCCCACTAAATATTGTTGTGGTTCTTCTAAGTTGTGTAATGTGTTTACTTAATGTTGTATTGAGTTAAAGATGTTTTATGTGTTATGCTTCCTTTTAAGAAAAAAAATATTTTGTATATATTTGGGTTATTAATTGTTTGTTCTCTGGCAGGGCGTTACACCATCCCTTTTCCCATAGTTTACACTTAGCCGACAAAATAAATTTCATAGCCTTAACATTCAAGGACTTATTTAAAAATATTCCAATGGTGATGTAATGATTAAACAAAACCCATCATTAACCTCAAATATGTCAACCCTTTACCTTTGAATCAACATGAAGATTATGGTGGGATTTTTTATTATGGGAAATAGCAATATTTAAGACATCAAAAAACATTATATTTTCTTCTAATAGTCATTTTGAGAACCTAGCGGCACACTCAATGATGATATCTTGAATTCACTAAGCTATCCCCTAAGGTAGACACATGAGTGACCCATTCACAAACCAACCATCTTAACATCATAACCCCTTCACTATAAAGGTGACCCCACCCATCTATCCAACTTGGCATGTTGTCTCATGGACTAGGTTTCTACATCATCTCAATAGACTTCATCCACCTAATTGGTAGCTCCTTGCACCCATGGTGAAACCCTTTCTTCCAAGTGGGACATAAGAAGGGCATCCATGTCAACCCAAAAGTTTGCACCCCCCTATAGACCTAACCACTTCCATGAGGGTCCCACCCTTTTTTCATCTTGGCCCAATCGTACACCTAAAAATTAGTCCACCTTAGGTTACTTAACAACCTCAACTCCATGTCCCTCATCTAATCGACAATCCTATCAAGAATCCCACTATCATATCTAGCCAAGTTAAGCAATCTAAATCTCTTTCCCACCCAAATAATCTTTTATTTTTTTTCTTTACTTCCGCTCCTCTATGCCAAAAATAGCAAAAAAAGAATGACACCTAGAATCTAAACCTTCCATTTTTTCATCCTTGAATCATGCTAATTGGATTTTCTCTCCTATATAAGGAGTCTTTTAACATTTGTGGGTAGACACTCCCTTGACCTTTAGCATCTAAGGTTGCCAATCCCTAGGCCCAAACCAGCCATGATATCCACAACACTTTTTCCTTCCCTAAAAGTGTTTCTTATTTAAAAAGTGTAAAGCCCTAGGATTAGTTTGTGAATATCACTAATAATCCTAGCTATGGTCCATTTTTCCATGTTATTGCCTTTGATAGAATCCAAAATACTCTTTGAATCACCCTCAATATCCAAGACTCAGATGCCAATTGAGAGGACAATTTTTACCTCTTGAAGAAGAGTCATTTCTTCAACCTGGTTGCTAGTACCCTCCTCCAAACTACCCATGTAAGCTACCACCAAGGAACCTATGCTAGATTGAATAACTCCCCATGAAACAACCAAACCTTTCCAAGCCACCCCACCAAAGTTCATCTTGTGTCATCCTAACCAATGGGGATTCTAATGAGTATTTATTCTACCAATACTTTAATAGTTCTCAAATTTGGCATAGGAGTTAGGCAAGTTCCAATTCCAGGCCATTTTATCATCAAACTACAAGAGGGGGTAAGAAGGGTACTTCCATCTATAGAAAAATATATTATCTTTCAGGAGTTTGTCAAACTAGACAAATGCCTCTTCTACAAATTTTTCCTTTCTAAAATTCCTATCATTTCTTTTGTTTTAGATACTCTAGCGTAAGTGAAGAAAGATTTATCTGCAGAGTTCTCCCACTAGGAGATGATGAGAAGGGAACATCCAATTCATAGTAAGGGATAAGGGGCCATATTCATGGACCAGCACACATCCAATTTTTGTAAAACTTGACCCCATAGATCACAATCAAATTGGCAGTGTAAAAGAATATGGGGGATGGATTCATCCTCCTTCTTGCAAAGGATGCATCTATTAGGAAGTTGAAATCCACACTTAATAATATTATCCAGAGTGAGAATCTTGTTATGCATAACTGTCCACCAAAAGAAGTCAATCTTAGGTATGAGTTGAGGGTTCTATAATTTCCTCCATAATTTTGTATGCATCCCCTTCTTTATCGGTAGATTGTAAGCTGATTTCACCAAAAAATCATCTTTTTGATTTTTGGTTCAAACAATCTTATCTTCCCTTGTGAAGAATGGGATTCTAATTTTCTACAAGAGTTGTTGAAACATGGATACCAACTAAAGTAAATGTGGTTGATTCTAACAACATTGCACCATGTCTTTTCAAGCCTTTGGGGTGAAATGTAGTCTATCACTCGAGACCCAAAAAGGGGCTAAGTCCTTTCATTGATATCTCTAAATTGGGATGAGTACCTAGGGGCATCTCTCCTAGCCATGTTTCCTCCCAAAAGAGGATCGTTTGTCCATCACCAATTTTCCACTTTATACCCATAGCAATCAAATTTCTACTTTTGATGATAGTATTCCAAATTCTAAACCCACTAGGGAGTCCAAGAGTGGAAAAGCCCCTGTAAAAATTTTCAGAGTTGAGGTACTTAGCACTAATAAAAATACTCCATTCTAATTTGGGCAATGAAATATTCCATCCTATTTTGTATACAAGGGCCTTATTAAGTAATTTGATTATTCTTAATCTAAGTACTCTAAACTTCTTAAGGATACACACCCTGTCCCAATTTACCAAAGTCATTTTCTTATTTTCGTCTATCCCTCTCCATAAGAATTTTTTTTGGATTCTCTCCAGTTTCTCAGCAATGGATGTTGGGATTTCAATGAGGGAGAGAAAGTGGATAGGGATCCATTGTAGGGAGGTAGCCAAGAGTTTTAATTTCTCCATGCTACTTAATAACTTACCTTTCCACCCTACAAGATTTTGTTGAAGTCTTTCTAAGACAAAGGTCCAAAATAAGCTAGTAACCTCCTTAACCATTAGGGGTAGGCCCAACAAGACCCTTGGGATGGTTGCAATATGACAAGCTAAAATATATTTGTTCTTTCACTAAATTCCATCCCCTTTGTGGAAGAAGTATATGTTACTCTTATCATAATTTATGTGTTGTCCCAATGCTTTGGTAGATTGGTTTAGAAATAATTTCCACCTTTTTCCCTCCACAATTAAAGCTACACCAAACAAGATGGTAAACCAAAGGTTGGATAGTTTAAGCTGCCTTAACACCCTACAAAAAGCCATTTTCCAACATATTCAGAAATTTTTTCCCCTAAACTTCAACCACCATTATGAAAAGGTAAGGGGAAAGTGGGTCCCCTTACCTAAGCCATTTTTCAACATTAAACAAGCCCTTGGGGACTCCATTAACCAAAACAAAGTATCTCATAGTGGTTACACATTCCTTGATCATATCTAATAGGTTCTTTTGAAACCCCATCTTTCTTAGGACTTTGAAAATACAACCCCATCTCACCTTGTCATAAGCCTTTGAAATGTCAAGATTAAGGACCATTCCCAAAAGGCAACATCTATCCATTAAGTGAATTATCTCATGTGTTGAAATTGTAGCATCAAGGATTTGTCTACCTGAGACAAACCCTTTCTAACTCCTACTAATCATTTTATGAAGAATTGGATTAATCCTACTGACCAAGACTTTAAAAAAGATATTATAAACTATGCTATACAAACTAATAGGTATTAAGTCCAAAAGCCACAAGGGGTTTAAGACTTTGAGAATAAGAGTAATATAGGAATTATTCAAAAAAATTAAGATCTTACCAATGTGGAAGAATTTCTTAGTAACCATAATTAGGTCATACCCCGCAATATCAAAAAATTTCTCAAAGAATATTAGGGGAGAACAATCTAGTCCAGTTGCCTTAAAATCATCCATAGAGAACATATTATACTTGTCATCTTCCATAGTAATAGGTGTCATGACTTGAGCATTGTCATCCCAACTTAGAGTAATAAGAACAAATTTTAATAATTGATCCTCTAAAGTAGGATTCTAATCAATTTTCCCATCTTTGTAAACATTGCAAAAGTACCTAGGAGCTAACTCCCCTAGTTGGAGGTCATCTAAGATAATATTTATCTCATCCACTAGGGAATAAATTGTGTTCCTTTTTATATGTTTCAAAGCTGATCTATGGAAGAGGGCAAGATTTCGATCAACTTCTTGTAGCCATTTGACCAAGAACTTTTGTATCCAATAAATCTTTTCACTCTCCAAATTCTCTTTTCATTCAACTCTTATAGTTTCCTCCTCCTTATGTGTGGTTTTAGATTGGTCGCCATTGGCAATTTGTAGTTGAATCATTGTTATTTTGGTGTCAATATCCTTTTTCTTTTTTAAAAATATCTCCAAATATGAATTTGTTTTAGCCTTTGACTCTGTTCCTTATGATATTAAGTCTCTGAGACATCATGTACATAGTAGTGCCTTGGATAGGGGTATTTCACTAGCTTTAAATATAATTTTTAAAGTTCAGGTGTGAGGACCACATAATTTAATAATAGAATGGGATGTATCCTCTTATTGGTTTATCTACCCATTCTAGAAGAAAAGGGTTGTGATCATAAATGACTCTAGGAAGGGTTTGAGGGTAGAGTTTGTTGATCAGGTTGAAAGCACTAGAATATTGAGAGGGGGGTGAATCAATATTCCTACTTAAATAAAACAATAAACTTTTTACCAATTGAAGTTGTCCTCAAAATATCAAATAGACTTGACTGAAGTAAAATAGTTAATGCAAAATAAACAATAAGAACACAACCACAAGATAAACACTAGAATTGTGTACGTGGAAACTCAAAATGGGAAAAACCATAGAGAGTGTTAACTCTTAGGAAAATATAAATAGTCATAGTTGTGTTTACAAATAGGTGGCTCGCTGCTAGATTACAAAAATGGCTCACTACAGATATGAAAAGAAGCAGTTAACTGTCACAATGCTCACTACAATTGAAAGGGTTGAACTGAGAAATTTTGCATCTCCAAATGCATAGAGCAGTTCCAAGTTAAGCTTATATTACAAATCTCATTCTTTACAGAAGATCCGATTAGATATCTTTGCACCATTGTTCCACTGCAAGTCCAGTAAAGGACTACTACACTACTGATTACCTTCGTTGTCTGCAACTCTCACATACACTCCTTTCATTGCCAACTATCTTTTGCACATCACTCTTGATTGATTCTTTGATTGATTTTATTCATCACTCATGAACATGTATATATATACCAGAGGGCACAAATACAAAATAGTGTGTTAGCCAAGCCCAACACGTTATCAATAAGCTGATGTCGATCTCCACAATAATTCTACATAATTCCTTTACATACTTCTGATTACCAATGTATATATCATGATTATCGAAAAAGGGTAAGGGTCATCTAGACTCAAGATAACGGACCTATCACCACAAAATCACGCTCAATATCTCTAAAATGTAGACTAGAGATGTACCAAGAAAACAACAATCACAAAACTCAAAGAGATACTTCTGATAGATACCAAAGTTGCAAACTGCTGACACCAGGACACATAACTAATATTAGGATCAACCAGAATTCCTAACACCAGGATACCAGGCTCAATGGGAACTCATTGGGACCTCAAAAGGTCATCATACAAAGTTGTCCATGTTGCATAATAACTTATAACCAAAAACCGCAACACCTAAATTGCACATACATATCCATATAATATCCAAAACATCTATAATGTCTGGACTGATATCTGAGCTTGCATACATTGTCTGGTATAGAACCGGATGATTGGTTTGACATCAATGACAATATTATTCAAACAAGTCTAACAATCTCCCCCTTTGTCATTGATGGCAAAACATATTCAAAACATGACTATGCCAACTCCCCCTTACTCATACAATTCCTCAAAACCATAATCCTTGAACTCATATCCCTTTTTCCTTTCTTCCCTTTTTCCACATCAAGGGAAAAGGATCTCATTGATGGAAAAAAGCAGGAAATAATATATCTATATATATATAACCAAAAATGTGAATCTTACACAAAGAAACTTTCAGCTGCTCTTCTTTGAAAAATATAAGCTTGTACTTTTCCTTCAGTTCCTAAAGAAGGACTTCCCAAGAGTGTATAGCCAATTTTATACTCATTGAAAGGCTTCTACACTTAACTAGCAAATCAACTGAATTTGAAAATCTATCTCGAGCAGTTGTATTCTCGTTATACTCTATTTCATTCTCAAGCAAAACTGAAAAGTGTTCTAGCTTAGCATCCACAATCTCCTTAACTTTCCAAAACATGCTTACAAAGTATTCTTTCTGCCCTTGCAATAAAATAATCTTAGGTTGAAGACAGTTAACTCTTTTCCTCTACTCACCATCCTTATCATTCAAAAATTCAAAAGATTTGCCTAGACATGCCAGTTTAGCTTCAATAGCATCAATTTTACCTTTGTGCTTCACAATTGTTGTCGACCAAGAGATACAATATCTATAGATTCTGCTAGCACTATGGATACAATCTCTCAATTCCTCTATGAAATTTGATAGATGCTTTTCAGAAATAGCACATTCATTCAACAGATTTTCCATATCCAAGCCTTTTCTTCAGTTGATTGCTTAGACATTCTTTCTTTCAAGATCTTTGTCAATGATTCTGGAAGCATTAAATTATTGACATCTTCTAGACTAATATTGTTCTAAATCAAGTGCTTCATCAAAATACTCTCAATTCTGTCTAACTCAAATGAGGTCAAAACTTTCACACCTATCTTCTGAATTCCATCTGCATTGACAACCAACTTAAGTAGATTAGACTCATTATCTGAGTCTCTAGCTTCCTTTTCATTAACTTTTGAAACTCCTCTAGCTGCAGGGGATGTTGAATCATCAATTATCACAACATCTTCTATCTTTCTTTTCATTGACTCTAAAACTTCAACCGGAATAGACTGTCTCCTTTTGTTCTTTACAGAGGATGATTTTACAGAACTGAAAGAGAAAGAAACATAAACAAGGCCAACCCTCCACATATCCATAAATAAATTAAAATAATTATTGTACATTTCCTCTTTATTATCCAAACTATTTAGATATATGAATATTTATCTTGTAATTGGCACACCAGATTCCTAGAAATAACATCACCCTTTTCTGGAAGGGATTCTAAATAGTACATGACTAAACTCACAAGAAAGGACCCATATCAAAAAGCATAATTCTTCTCTTTTGTCATCTTGATATTTTCTAACAATAATTCTCTCAATAATTCACACAAGTCAAATGATTTGTTCTCCATCACAAACATATATGCCATATACACTACAATTGTTGAGGTGGCTCCTTCCTTATTTCTGAAATAGACTTTATAAGAGATGCCATAGGCAACATAAGTCATGATCGTATTGATGATAAGAGCTTGTTGATCACCTTTCACGTCAACTAGATCTTCCATGATGTAGGAGCATCCTCGGTTCATAGCAATCTTGCATCAACCAAAAATATTTCCTTTCTGTTTTGCTTTTTGTTTGCAGTTTCAACATTTATTTCTGTGTGTCCCAGATTTGCCTCACTGGAACCTATGGAGTTGGATTTTTCTTGAAGACTTGATCATCTTCCTTATTCCCAAACCGTGGAGCATTTGGATCATTTTTCAGAAAGTTATCACTACCAGTTCCCAAGGCAGTTTTCTGTTATCAGTTTCTTGGACCTATATGCATGGGTGATCTACCGGAAACCCTTTTGTAGATTGTGGAGCCCCGAGTGTTGATTCCGATGTTCCTTAATGTATGGCTGACCTTCCCCCATGATCTAAACTTCATCCTTTCATTTTTCCAGAGGAATTTCTTTGGTGGAGGTCGACCTTGTTGGTTTTACATGTTAGGTCTTGTTCTTCGGGTTTTGATCCCTTTTTGGGCCGACTAGATCACCTTGGATAGTATAAATCATTGTAATAAAGCATTAGAATGTAATCAAGAAGTTAGACTGAGCATAGAAGATAGATCTTAAGATTTGAGGTCCTCATTGTGAACTATTTTGTATTTTGAGCATGTTTTAGCATGCTTGTGAGCCAATTTTTGTTGCCCGACTGTTACCGATTGTTTGTAATCAGTTTTCATGATATGGTTCAATGTGTTTTGCATTTCCTCCATCATGTCCCTATGTTTTTGTTGTGTTTACTCTTTTTGACCAGTTTGGACCGATCTTTTTGAGGTCCCTCCTAGTCAGTGATTGCTTCAAGTGGTATCATAGCGAGCTTTCATTCCGGAGATTGCGTTATCTTGAGAATTTTTTTGTAGGGTGGCAGAATGTGGATCCGACCTATAGTTGTAGAGGACTGGCATAAAGATGGTGCAAAGAGGAACTAGGAATGGTGGAGCACGTGGGAATGCAGACCCTGTTGCGATGGAAATGTTATGAGGAATAGAAGCCCAGTTGGAAGCCATGGAGACAACCCAGAGAAGAGGCTGACACATTGAAGATGTAAGTGATGATGAACGAGAAGAAGCCTAGACAAAACAAGTAAACCCACCAGCGGTTGATCCAAATGAAGAATTTTTTTTTAGGGTTTTGAGTAGGGCGAATACTAAACCTCATTTTACCCCACTGGAATATGATGGAAAGTTGAATTTGGATGACTTGATGGATTGGATCTCGGAGATGGAGAAATATTTTGATTTTGAAAACACCACAGAAGAAAGGAAGGTAAAATATGTCTATACCCAGTTAAAAGGTCATGCATCTCTTTGGTGGGGGCATTTGTTGGTTGATAGACAGAGAAGAGGTAAAGAGAAGATAAAGACATTGGATGGGATGGTTGCTAAGTTGAAATAAAAACTTATGCTAGTTGATTATCAAGTGAATCTATTGCAAAAGTTGCAGAATTTGAGACAGAAGGAATCTAGTGTGAAGGAATACACCAAAGCATTTTACAAGTTGAATATTAGATCCAGACATGTTGATGATGAAGTTGAACAAGTTGCAAGATATTTTAATGGATTGTAGGTGTCTATATAAGATGAAATAAGTTTGATCAAATTACACAGTGTTGAAGAGGCTTACCAATATGCCTTGAAGGCAGAAGACAAACTAAACAAAAGACATGAGCAGAGGAAGAGAGGTGGAGGCAGAAGGTTTTCTAGAGTAAGATTTCAAGGAGGAATAGGATATACTGAAGGGAGAGGAACCTATATAGATCAGAACAAGGAGAAAAAAGTGAGCAAAGAAGGTAATTCGTATCAGAAAGATGATAGAAATTTTTACTAGAGGAGAGAACTGGATGGCTACCGGAATGAGAATTTTGGAAGACCAGACAAGAAAGTGTTTAGAGGAACTTTCTATAAGTGTGGAGGAGAAGGACATCATGCTTTCGAGTGTAAGAAGATAGAGAATATAGGAAGAGAAGTAGTGGTGGAAGAAAATCCCACTGGATCAAATAATAAACCAGAAGACGAAGAACTATTGATGATGAGGAGAGATTTGTGTCATACCAGGAGAGATGAAGAGCCCTTACAGAGGAAGAATTTGTTGAAGACTAGATGTAAGATATCTAATAAGTGTTGTAAAGTTGTTATTGATAGTGGAAGTTCAGATAATCTTGTTTCATAAGAGATGGTGAATAAGTTAAATTTGGAAAGATTGAAGCAACCCAAGCCTTATCAGATATCATGGATTTAGGATGAACATAAGTTGTTAGTAAGTGAGCAATGTTTAGTGAAATTGAAAATTGGGAATTATCATGATGAAGTCTTGTGTGATATTATGCCTATGGATATTTGTCATCTTTTATTGGGTATACCTTGGCAGTTTGATAGACAGGAAATACATGATGGGAGGAAGAATACATACACTATTGTGGCCAATGGGATGAAGCAAACTTTGTTTCCCTTGGAGGAACCTTTGAAGAGCGAAGTCTGTACGAATGCTAGAATCTATTTGGTGGATGGAAGAAAATTCCTAGATGGATTAAGACATGAGAATGTGTGTTTTGCCTTAGTTCCTAAGAAGACTGAGAATTTGGAGCATGAAGAAGAACAATTGGAAGAGATAAAATAATTACTGACAAAATATGAAGACATCATTTCAGATAATGTGCCTGACGGATTGCCACCTTGGAGAAGTATTAGTCATTGCATGGACTTGGTTCTCAGAGCTAGTTTTCTTAACCAAGATGCACACTGGATGACACTGACAGAGAATGAAGAGCTGAATAGACAAGTGTAGGAGCTATTGAAGAAAGGTTTGATTAGAGGAAGTCTGAGCCCTTATGCAGTACCAACAGTATTAGCACCTAAGAAGAATGGAGAGTGGAGAATGTGTATCTGTTCCAGAGCAATAAACAAGATCACAGTGAAATACTAGTTTCCTTTTCCTAGGATGGATGACATAATGGACTATTTGAGTGCAGCCAAATACTTTACAAAGATAGACTTGAAGAGTGGATATCATCAGATCAGGATAAGAGAATGAGATGAGTGGAAGACATCATTCAAGACAAATGAAGGAGTCTATGAATGGTTGGTGATGCCTTTTGGGTTAACAAATGCACTGAGTACTTTCATGAGGTTGATGAATGAGGTATTGAAAAAATTATTGGGTAAGTTTATTATGGTATATTTGGATGACATTCCGATTTTTCAGTAAGACAAAAGAGGAGCATTTGTTGCATTTGAGATAAGTTTTATAGAGGTTGAGGGAAGAAAAGTTTCTGATAAATCTTAAGAAGTGTACTTTCATGAAGGAAGAATTAATCTATTTGGGATTTGTGATATCTGAGGATGGTTTGAAGATGGACCCTGAGAAAGTAAAAGCAATTGTTGTGTGGTCTACACCGGAAAGCATTGGAGAGGTAAGATCATTTCATGGATTGGCTAGTTTCTCCTAGAAGTTCATCAGAAATTTCAGTTCAGTTTGTAACCCTATGATTGAGACCATGAGGGGAGATCTCAAGGAATCCAAGTGGACCACCAAAGCAAACAAAAGTTTTGAGTTGTTGAAATGGAAAGTGACTGAGCAACATGTGTTAGCTTTATTGGATTTCAATTAAGTATTTCAAGTGGATTGTGATGCAAGTGGAATGGAAATAGGAGCAGTCTTGAGTCGGGAAGAGAAAGTAGTAGCTTATTTTAGTGAGAAACTGAATGATGCTCAGAGAAGATATTCAGTGTATGATCAAGAATTTTATGACATAGTTCAAGCCTTGAAGAAGTGGAGACATTACCTATTGCCTAAGAAGTTTGTGTTGTATATAGATCATCAAGCTTAGCAGTATTTGAACAGTTGGAGTAAGTTGAATCAGAGACATATGAGAGGGGTAGAATTTTTTGTAGAGTTACACCTTTGTGTTGAAGCATAGAAGTGGGAAATCTAACAAAGTTGTTGATGCACTGAGTAGGAGAAGGAAATTTCTGACAAAGATGAGAGTGACAGTATTAGGATTTGAGGAATTGAAGACCTTGTATGATGATGACCTGGTTTTTTTTGAACCTTGGAGAGCATGTAGAGAACTGGTTATGGTAGATAGGAACAAGTGGTTGGATTAATTCATTCAAGATGGGATGTTATTTAGAGGAATACAATTATCCATACCTAAGAGTTATATGAGGGAGAATCTAATAAAGGAGAAACATAGTGGAGGATTAGCCATAAATTTTGGTATTGACAAAGTAGTAGCATTGGTGAGTGAGCATTACTTTTGGCCCTAGATTCATAAGGATGTTAGGAAATATGTGCAAAGTTGTAGAGGTTGTCAAGTTGCAAAGGGTAGTAGTCAGAATGTGGGATTTTATAAACCTTTGACAGTACCGGTAAGACCATGAGAGGATATAAGCATGGATTTCATACTTGGATTTCCTAAAATGCAGAGAGGGAATGATTCTATATTTGTGGTAGTGGATAGATTCTCAAGGATGGTTCATTTCATACCTTGTGAGAAGACATAAGATGAATTACATGTAGTAGACCTATTTTTCAAGGAAGTAGTTGTTAGATTCAATGACAGTCCCAAAGACACTGAGAGGGGAGGGTGAATCAATCTCTAACCGATTAATTGAATATTTAAACTTATTTATAACTTTGCAACTCAAAATAGTGTACTGGTAAACAAGAATTAATGCAGTAAATGGAAATAATAGAGACAACATAGAAACACACCATAACACAAGATATTTGTGACCCACAATATTTACTCATTGGCCAATGAATAAATACTACTTACAATAGGGGCCTGCACATGCAAGAACGCCAACAACATACAACACACTACTCAATGAAGAGTCTCAATGAATACAAAATGGATAATTAAATCTAATGCAATGTACCACTTAAAATAGCATCTCTAATTCTTGGTTCAGTACTAGTTTAAGCTCAGATAGATACCTTAACCAAAAACCTTTGCAGCCACTAAATCACCTTATACAATTATCTCCTATTCATTCAACCATATCTACTACTTCAAAATGACCTATAAGATCTCATACATATATGAGTCTTTTACAATATACCAAGTCGGCTCTACAAAAGATAATTATAATACAATAAACAAAAGTTCATCCCATGTCGGCCTGAGTGTCAGTATGTTTTTTTGTTGCTGAAATTTGAATGTCGGTGTAAGCACCTGTTGGTGCCGGTGTATAACCTATTGTCGATGATCCTGTGTAACCCAATACAGGCTGGTTTCCATCAATGACAACATCAACCAATATCATATGAGTGTAGAATGCCAACAATATCCCCCTTTGGCATTGATGGCAACACTCATGAGAAAAATCCAAAACTGAAATCCAAAAAGATGTGCTCCCCCTGAGCAAGTGATCTCCTTTGTACATTCATTTTTCTCTCCACTACTCACCCTTTGACATCAATGACAAAGGACGTCATAAATAATCAAAGATTACAAAATTTTACCTCAAGGTCTGTAACTGGCTGGTTACTATCTGAAAAAAGTCCGCCAAAACTAGGTTCAAACTCTGCATAAACTTGTTGCTGCCAGTTAGAGTTGCCTCAGACTGTTGGATCATACCAGTGAGATAGTGCATTTGTTGCTCCAGTGACCATTCTCCAGGAATTGTTGCCTTAGTCAGTTCAACTCTCTGATTAATCAGACTATCCAACCTCAGACCAAGTTTATTCTTTAGTTCCCAGGCCTTTAGCCTTATTCTTGCCTTCTCTTTCTCAAGTTTCTCCAACTTCTCCTTAAAAACTACCATTTCCTGCTCAAAAACTGATGTAAGTTCAGATGAACCTATCATATTGCCTGCAATATCATTGATTTCTTTCTGTATCTTCTCTATTTCCTCATCTATATCCTCTGTCAAACAATGAGGTTTACATGCTTCTCTATACAACTCCTTATACTCCAAAATTGTAGAATTAAGTATTGGTAAAAGGGTTTCCAAGTGATTGATACAATTCTTTGTAGTTTTCTCAAAGAATGTATTTTTCTCTTTGTCAAATCTCTCCTTAATGGTATCCTCATTCACCTTATCTATAGTTATGACATTTTCAGCAATGAATTTGGACAATGTGTCCAATTTACCTAAAGAATCATTAATGTGATCTATCTGACAGTTAGGTGAAATCATTTTCAAGATAGGTAAAGTGTTATCAATTGCCTTAAATGATAAGACATTGCAATATGTTATCCTCTTTATAGAATCCAATAGAACATCTGTGATGTTGGTCGGTCTAAATTCTCCTGCTGATGTGCTAGATTCTCCAACTACATTTATTATGTGTTCCTTATTGCCAAAAGTCTGTTGCTCTTTACTTATATTTCCTTCTAGTTCCTCTGTCTATGTTTGTACCTTTGCCTTTGATGGTTTCTCAATCTGTACAACTGTCGGTTTCCCTAATTCCGGTTGCTCTGTGTTAGTTACCTTATCCTCTATTGGTTTCTTAGTCTCTGGTTGCTCAGCTTGTGTCAGTATCCTTGTTTCCTGAGAGTCAACAGTGTGTGCCAGTATTTCAGAGATCTTACTATCCTTAACATCATCTGCCTTAACCTTTGCAATCTCTTTATCCAAAATAATGTTTATGTACTGTGTATCCACATTCATGGTGAAAAGTATTTTAGACTTCGGGTTACTATCATCATGAGTTACCTAAACAATTGTCTTATCTGGTTGTTTTTCTGTATGTACCGGTGATGCTGAAGTTAATGGAGGAGTGTCCTGAGCTGGTGGAGGGATGTTACTTGTTACTTTTATAGCAGGTACACCACCTACTTTACCTTTTCCCTTATCTTTCTGATATACCTTTAATGTCTTGTCCACTTTCGGTTTGTTTCTTTCCTCTTTCTTTTCCTTCTCAACAAAAAATATGTCCCAGCTGTCTGTAGTCTCATCTACAATTTCCTTAACCCTTCCAACCATCAGGCTTACTTGCTAGTGTCCATTGACAAATATAGTCCGGTTAGCCTCAGATATCAATTCATCAATTTCCTCTTTACTATTTATAGGATGTATCGCCAAAAGTGCTTCAACTTTCAATTTCTTGTCAAGTTCCATTACAGATAGCCTTTTAGCTTCCAATCTCATGTATAAATCATTAGGTAAATCATCAATTACTTCTATCAAAACTTTCTTGTAAATATCCAAATGTAGAATAATGCTCTCCTCAATATTTTCCCTTTCAGAATCTTTAAAAGAATGACACCATTTATTTACATTTACCAGATTACCTTCCTATGTTATCTCATTCAGTAGATCATCTAGTGTAGGGGTAACCGGTGTTTGTTTCTTCTTTGGTGTAAGCTTCTTCTGTGGTTCCCTAACTGCCTACTGCTTTTTCCTTAGTGTCCTAGTCCTTTTGGGAGAAGGAGAGGGTACCGGTGAGGGTTTTCTCTTCCTCCTTTCTACTCTTTTAAACTCAGTAGCCTTGCCACTGTCAGTATCAAAAGATGTTACAACTGGTGAAACATGTGCTTCTGGTTGCATTCCTTTAAGTTATACCACTGATATTCATGACATTTTCCTTGATTTCACTTGCCATCTTGGACGCATCTCTAATAAATTTTTCTCTTCTTTTTCTTGTCTTCTGCATAGATACATTACTCTCAATGGTTTCAGCACTACCAAATAATTTCTCAAATGGTTCCATAGGTGCATCAAGTAGTTTTTTTGCATATGTCTCCAGAATAGGTAGGTCTACCTCAAAACCCATCTTAGTAACTCAAATAGTTCCAGGGCTTACTACTTCCATCTAAGTTTCATCTCGCTTAATGACAAAACAGATTTATTTGTCATACTTATCAACTATGCTTTGTGGTAACCTTTCTCTAGCTCTCATCTTAGTTTGAAAAGATTTAAAGTAATCTGCAATGTTCTTATCATAGTTAGTACCCATACCGGTGAAAGCTTCTTGAATCTATTTACCTACCAAGATGTCATAACCAAAATCTTTGTGACCTATGTTGGGTATCTCTTTGGTAAAGTATAGCATTAAGCATACTAGTAGGTTCCCGAAATGGAAAGTATCTTTCTTATCTCCCTTAATCTTCTTCAAATTGTCAATCAGTTCATCTTTGAGCCATTCACAAATATCAAACTTAGCATTATTGTTCACCATCTCATATGCACTATGAATACAAAGGCTAGAAACCAAATTCAGTCTATTTGCATGTGTTGCTTTATATCCAAGTATCATACTCACATATCTCACATTTATATCCTTAAGATCATTGACTCTAAGTGATATGCTATCAAATGTGGCTCCGGTTAAGCTTGTCACACTCTTGTTAGGTATTTTCTTGCTTTTATCAGGCCTACTACTGGTTGAAGGTAAACTAGTAACTGCCTTAATTGCTTCCTTGGTTATCTTGCAAACTGACTCTAACCACATGAACTATCCATGGACTTTGCTCAATACAAGTCGTACGACTTCCTTTGGAAATTTGGGAATTTTTAGTATTTCTACAAAACCTAAGTCTTCCACAATCTTATGTTCAGGTTTAATCATACCTTGTTCATCAGTAATAACCTCATTAAACATTTTCTTCAAATCCTCAGTCCCTAGATCTTCTATGTTGCAATGGATGTAGATTCTAGGGTCTTCAACAAACATGACACCCTTCAGAATTTTTTAAAAAGCTCTGATAGAATCATCCCACTTTGCAATCTCAGGGATAATCTTAAACACGGGTCTAGGGCGTTGGATGTTTTTAACAATGGTAAGGTTTGCAATAAACTCAGGAACAAAAGATGAAGTTACCATTTTGATAAATACCTCTTAACTAAAATTCTCTAAATGCATGAAGGTCACTTCGCAGCTTCACCTTAGAATGCCCTTGCTCAGTTTCACACTCTCTGATTGTTTGAATGCTCGGTGAGTCAAAAATGAGGGATTTCTGGTGCTTTATAGCCAAAAAAGTTCTTTAAAACCACATTAAATGCTCGTCGGTTAAGTGAAAACTTAACACATCTACCGGTAAAGAAGAAATGTATCTTCTCACCATCAACCGAGGGTAAAATGCATGATTTTCAACTTGTTGCAATACCCCCTAAGGATTATTCCTTAGCTAGATGAAGAATCTCCTACCAGTGGAGGGTTACTCTGTTCTACTGGTGCAGAGACAATTTCATTAATTCTCTGATCACTCTTCTTAATCCATTGTTTTGAAAATTCTTTCTTTACTTCATCTACCTTTTCTTTTCCCTTCACACTAGATCCTTTATTGTTTGCCAGTATAGTCTTGCTTCTACAAAATTTTGCAATATGCCCAATCTTGTTACATGTATAACAAGTTACATTATTCCTCTGAATAGCCTTTCCATATCCTTGACCAGTTTGTGATCTGCATTGATTAGATAAATGCCCAAATCTACCACAAACATAGCATTTCACATTCATTCTGCAAAATTATGACCAACTTTGTTTCATTTGGAACATTGACCAATGGGTAAATTTGTATTCTAATTATTTCTAAATCTGCACTAATTTTCTCTATGACCATATTTGTTGCAATTGAAACATTACCCATTAAATTTATAAGCATTAGGTTGTCTTACCGGTTTGTTCTGATCTTGATTATTTGTAGTACCAGAACTTTCTGCAACTTCAAATCCAAGTTAGTCTTTTCAGCATGTCATCAAGTCTTTCTGAACTTTTCTTGAATTTGTCTTTGTGTTCATTTGCAGTGATCAACTCATTTTCCATAATTCCAACTTGTCTCACAAGCTCATCCTTATCATGTTGCATGTGAATCAGATTTGTCTTTATCATACCATTCTCATGATTAAGTCTCAAATTTTCATTTGCTCCATCATTAAGTCTCCTAGAGTCTTCTTCATTCTTCTTCCTATCTTCAAGATCCTTGCATAACCTCATAGCCATATCTTGCATTTCATTCCTCATATTAGTGTTTTCTTGTCTCAACTTATTTGCAATGTCTCTAAGAGTTTCCTTTTCATCATCATAATTCTGCATTTTCTCATGAAGTTTTTTTCTCTTATTTTGTGCTATAACCAGGTTCTCCTGATGTACTTTAAGGAATTCCTATGTAGTCCTTAGATCATCTTCAAGTTTGATATTCTTCAATTTTTCTGCATCAAAATCTTCAAGAGCTCCTTCCAACTATTTTCTTAAGTCCTCCATCTGTACCGGTTTCAAAATCTTCCTCAAGCTATTAGGCTTTTGCAAATAGAGGACCAAGCTCTGATACCAATTGTTGATTCAATGACAGTCCCAAAGACACTAAGAGGGGGGGGGGGTGAATCAGTGTCTAACCAGTTAGTTGAATATTTAAACTTATTTATAACTTTGCAACTCAAAACAGTGTACCAGTAAATAAGAATTAATGCAGTAAATAGAAATAACAAAGACAACATAGAAACACACCATAACACAAGATATTTTAATGAGGAAACCCCGTGTGGGAAAAACCTTGGTGAGATTTGTGACCCACAATATTTACTCACTGGCCAATGAATAAATACTACATACAATAGGGGCCTGCATATGTAGGAAGGCCAACAGCCTAGACCACACTGCTCAATGAAGAGTCTCACTGACTACAAAATGGATAATTAAATCCAATACAATGTATTTCTTAAAATAGCATCTCTAATGCTTGGTTCAGTACTGGTTTAAGCTCAAATAGATACCTTAACCAAAAACCTTCGCTACCACTAAATCACCTTATACAATTATCTCCTATTCATTCAACCATATCTACTACTTCAAAATGACCTATAAGATCTCATTCATATATGAGTCTTGTACAATATACCAATTCGGCTTGACAAAAGATATTTATAATACAATAAACAAAAGTTCATCCCATGTCGGCCTGAGTGTCGGTATACTTTGTTGTCAATGAAATCTAAATGCTGGTGTAAGTGCCTGTCGGTTTCGGTGTATAACCTATTGTCGGTGATCCTATGTGACCCAATACCGATTGGTTGTCATCAATGACAACATCAACCAATCTCATATGAGTGTAGAATTCCAACAGTAGTGAGATTGCATGGATTACCTAAGAGCATAGTTTCAGACAGAGACACTAAGTTTGTTGGCTATTTTTGGAGAACACTTTGGAAGAAGATTAAGATAGATTTGAAGTTCAGTTCTACTTTTCATCCACAGACTAATGGACAGACATAAGTAGTTAACCGGAGCTTGGGAAATTTGTTGAGATGTTTAGTTGGAAATAAAACTGGAAGGTGGGATTTGATTCTTGCACAAGAAGAGTTTGCCTAAAATAATTTAGTAAACTGGAGTATTGGAAGAACACCTTTTGAGATTGTTATCGGAGCACACCCTACAATACTATCATAAATAAGAGATATTAGCAGTGAAGACTAGAGAAGTTTAGAAGTAGAAGAATTTGTAGATCACATGAAAGACTTACATATTCAAGTTAAGCAACATTTTGAGGACATGAATAACAAGTATAAGGAGAAAGAAGATGAGAAGAGGAGACATAAGGAATTTAAAGTTGGCGATGAAGTGATGGTGTATCTAAGAAAATAAAGATTCCTAGTTGGAACTTATAACAAGTTGCAGATGAGAGAGTTTGGACCTTGCAGGATTTTGAGAAATTTTAGTTGTGGGAATGCATATGAAGTGGAGTTATCGAATAGTATGAGTATTTCACCTGAGTTTAACATTGCAGATCTTCATTCGTATCATGAACCAAAATTCAGTGAGGACAATATTGCAAACTTGGAGAAACAGTTGCCCCAAAAGAAACCAGACCAGATTGAAGACATTTTGGATAGTAGGATTGGGCATAGTACCTAGAGCAGTTTGTATAAGGAGTATCTTGTAAAGTGGAAGGACAGACCAGTTGAAGATTCATCTTGTATTTCTCAAGTAAAGGTAGACCACCTTGGTTATCCTCTGACTCCAACAAAGTGAGAGACTCACTTTTTCAACAACCTTGGATGTCTGATCCAGGAGCATCCCTGGTTCATAGCAATGTTGCATCAACAAAAAATATTTCCTTTTCGTTTTGCTTACTATTTGTAGTTTCAACATTTCTTTCTATGTGTCCCAGATATGGTTCACCGGAACCTATGGAGCTATATTTTTCTTGAGGACTTGATCATATTCCTTATTCCCAAACTGTGGAGCATTTGGCTCATTTTTTGTTAAGTTATTGCTACCGGTTCTCGAGAGAGTTTTCTTTTACCGGTTGCCTGGACCTATTTTCATTGGTGATCTACCACATCCCCTTCCATAGCTTGCAGAGCCCTGAGTGTTGATTTTGATGTTCCTTAGCATGTGGCTGACCTTTTCCCATGTTTTACATTTCATCCTTTGGATTTTTTGAAGGAATTTATTTGGTGGAGGCCGACCTTGTTGGTTTTACACGTTAGGTCTTGTTCTTCGGGTTTTGATCCCTTTTTGGACTGATTGGATCTACTTGGATTGTATAAATCATTGTAATAAAGAATTAGAATGTAATAAAGAAGTTATATTGAGAATACTAGATAGATATCAAGAGTCGAGGTCCCAGTTTTAGCAGGCCTGTGAGCCAATTTCTGTAACCCAGTTGTTACCGGTTGGTTGTAATCAGTTTTCATGATATAATTCATTTTGTTCTCCATTGCCTCCATCATGTCCCTATGTTTCCATTGTGTTTACTCTTGCTGACTGATCTAGACTGATCTCTTTGAGGTCCCTCCTAGCCGGTGACTTCTTCATTCCACTTCCCTATTCAAAGTTGATTTCTTTGTCGGAACCTTCTCCATTCTAGCACAAGTTGGTGATCATAGAAACAATTTCCTTTGTAATTGGATAGGGTTTATCCAACATTATGTATTTATCTCACACACAGATAAGGATTATTCTGATTACCTCTACATTGTCAAACCAAGAGAATTCGGTCCACAGATTCAGACCATTGCCTTCTAACTCTTTGACCCTCTGCAATTCATCATCCTTCAAACCTACTTCATTGACTCTGATCTTCACTAGACTAAACTCTTCCAAGAGCACTTTATCCACAATTTGAAACTCTTCACTACTAGATCCTCTGATGATCATTTTTCTTTCCATGATTGCTCTTCACTACTCACTTTATCGTGGCTCTACTATTCGCAATGATCTCAAGAAAATTTAACTGAATGAAAGAAATGAACTCAAGAACTAATACTTATCTTACTAAAGATGTGTTGGTTCCCAAATCAGTAGATTTGTGAGCCCTAAAGATTTAACCAACTTTTTATCAACAGGTTCAAGATTGGATTTTGCCAACAAATCATTTTTAGTCACAAGACTAAAATCTCTTGCTCTTTTGGCTTTGCGAGACCAAGGCGAGTGCACCTAAGTCATTCATAAATAATATATGACCTCCAACACTCATGGCATTACAAAATATAGTAGATATCCCAATGTGAATATGCCAAGGAAAGTGTATGAAACCTAAATTTGGCTACAATTCTAGCTTTTCTACTATCTCTCGGCACTTGGGATGGGTTTCTACACTAAACCTACTCCTACAAATAGAAAATAAATGAAATTTTGAGATAAAACTAATTCTGAAAACTGGACACAAGCACCATGACCAATACCTTATTAGGGAAGCAAAGTCAACTTACAACATGTAGATATGATACCCAAACATATTAACATGTAACCAATGAGCTCACAATATCAATGCATTACATCAATATTCTCCTTTCTAGATTTGTTACAGTCATTCTTAAATATCCCACATGCACATATCATGATTTCTTCATCCTGTAAGAAGTATTTGAATCTCTTCCTTAAAGAGAAGCAAAAAATAAGATAAACACTTTAGATTGCATGGACAAAACAAAAGGCCTTTTATCATTTTATTTCATAAAATAGTGAATATACATAAGAGAGACAGTTGCAATAAAACATTTAAACTTGCTTGTATTCTGGCTACAAACTGTTTGAAACATTAAAAAATTATAAACTGAAAGAAAATAACTCTAATATACTCAAAAACTTCAGACTCTACATGGAAGCCTTGCTTCCAGCATTTTCAAAATTACATTCTAGAATCCTTAAACTATGGAAAAAAGAGAAGTAAATATAAAGAAGAAAACCCTAAAGTGAATCCCTAGAAGATTCTAGAAAGTAACACATGTCTTCTTCCTTGAATTTTCTAAAGTTTAAAATTTGCACTCTTCCCCTCAAAATTTTCTTTCAATCTACACCTTGACCCTCACACTCACATCTCAGTTCTTTGATCAAAATTTTTTACTTTTAGGGCCTTTGTCCACCTCTGTTTGCAATACACTTTTCCTCACTATCCTAAAATAGAAAAATTTCCCTTTTGGGCTATAGTTGTTCTGTCACTTTTGGCACACTTCTTTGATAAAAAAAATACTTTTAAGTGTATGCCTCTAACTCTCTCCACAAATAGAAGATTAACCAGCATTTGCACACATCTTCTAGAGCAATTACTATATTCCTCCTAATTTTTCATCCCGGTGGATGACTCATATTTGGCTAAAGTCAATTTCTTATACATCAATTCATTGCTTAGTAAGAACAAGATCCCCCCTTTGGACAACGATAAAATTTTGTGTGCTATATCTCTGATTAGGATAATATTCCACCTTTGCAACTAATTCCATATTTACTGGGTTGCTGCGATTTTTTCCTTTTGCTTTATTTTATCTGCATATGTGCTTGTTGATTATTTCATTTCCACTACTTCACATCGCCCATGAAATCAATCTCTCATTTTATGGGAATATTTACATATTCACTAACCGACAATTTTTCAAAGCACCTTAATATGCAAATTTCTACCCCTCGAAAACTTCAGTAAAATATTTCACTATTTAGGTGAAAAACCACAATCTCATTGTTAAAATTTTCACATCAAGTGATCAAATATTCAAATGATTATGTGTATTTTAAATTTACTCATAATCTTCTCTAATCTACCCTTTTCACCTTACTCCCTGTGTAAAAGAATTGTGTATTTTCCAATGATGGATAGAAATATTTAATGTAACACACTGTATTTTCATACCCTTTCAACATGTCTATTTTATGCATGCTCTGCCATCATCTCATTTTTGAGACCAAATTTCTTTAAGACATAACAAACCATTCACATACCTTGTTCTATGCTTCTTCATTTTTTGTATATATCTAGCAATTGCAATTTTAGCATTTGAGAATATCCCTCTATCCCATATGCTTCATGGATGCCCAAACACTTCCTTAAGCCCTCATGCTATCATAGGTATGGATTTTTGCTGGCAAAGAATCATAGAATCCAATGATATATCTGTCATTCTCATTTGTTTGAAAATTTCTAAAGCCTTTTCAACATATTCATTTGATGTATATGTTGCACTTAATCTCACCATGGAATCCCACAAGACCACATCCTTTAAAACATCACAACAATTTTTAACATGCCTCTTCTACATTTTTGCATTCTGTGTTCATTCTTGCAACATATATCTGCAATTATAGCACAAAACCCATATCCTTTGTGCTTTGGTGGATGCCAATATGTTGTGGTCCATGGCTCTTGTATTAGCATGTGTGTGGAGACTTAGCTTTATACTTTCCATTTATGTTTTGGAAATTTGTTAAGCTTTATAAGCAATGTATTTGGCGCTAATCCTGTGACTCCATATTCAGCATATACGTCTGTTTTTTGCACTAACAAGGATGCACGTTGACAAAGGTTTGTGGAATATAGTTGTTAGAACATAATGTTATTAGGGATCACATCCTTATAATATTTATATATAATGTTCTAGTATAAGGTTATAAAATATTAAATATTATATGCTTTATAAGCATATCCCATTTTAAATAAGTATAATCTAATAGCTATTAGATTATTAATTATTTATGAGTGGGGGCTATTGAAAAGGTGTGACTAGTGAAGCCACCCTTCCTCCTATATTTAGGGAGGTTCTCTCTCATTTGGGAGTGGTGAGAATTTGGAGCTTTATGGTGAGCTGTATCACTATGCATATGAGGTATTATTGGTGATGTGGAAGTATTGGAGGAGTATCCCCAGGTTCAAATCTACTTTATGATAGACTATATTTGTAAGTGTTTTAAAAAAATGATGCTTTATGGGTTTTTTTACCCAAAAGGGTTTTCCCCATGTATATCTTATGTAATGTGTACATTTATGCATGTATGATTCTCATTTCATTTATTTTATGATCTTGTTTATAATGATTAGTATCCTAAGATCCTAATTTCTAACATGGTATCAAAGCAGGTTAGGCTAGTACTAATCATTTTTATAGGTTATACTAGAAGGCATATAAAACTTGATGAAAAAATTATTTATGCTAAATAAACACACGTGTAAGGCCATTTGTGCTATATATTTTGTGCACCTTCTCTATTGATTTAAAATTAATTTATCAAGGTCAAGTAAGGAAATTCTAACTATTCCTTTTTATAAGTGTGATATTTTCAATAATATTTCATTCTTTTATTATTGGATTGTGAGGGTCAAATATTTGATTATTAAGTGAATTATAACATATGTATTTTTAATAACATCAAATTTCATAATCTTATAAACTCAAAATTAGTCCATTATAAGAGAAGTACATAGTCACAAAACCCTTTTTATTACCAATTGTATAGAAAGTTGTGCTTTAGTTACTAGATCAAGTCCTTTAGAAAGTTGGATGTTGTTTCTCTTTAGAGAGATATGTGATATTAGAAATTATAAAAATAAATAGCTTGATATAAGGCTTAGAAACTTGAGGTGTTTAACCTTAAAATTGAATTCATGAAGTCTTTTATTTAATTTGATGTCTTTATAAAAGCCAAAAACTTGTTTTTCAACTTATCAAAGGAAAATAAAATTCATAGCTCTTGAACATGACATTTCAATCAAACACCATTTTACTTGTAATTTGATCATAATTGATAAAAGATAATGACATTTTCTTTTATGAAATAATATGAAAAATACATGGGTAAATGCACAAAGTTGGGTCCCAATCTCGAGGAAGTCTGTGGGTTGGGAAAAGATCCCGTTTTGCTTCGGGTGCACGAGTTTTCGAAAACGTGTGCCCGTTTTGGTTTGGGTGCCCGAAGCTAAACGAGCGCCCATTTCTTGAATGTATTTATTTATTTTCTTAAACCATTTTCCATCATTTTTACTGTTTCAAAAATGGGTAAACATTTTAGAGGAGCACGGGTACCCATTTTTTCCATCCTAGCTAACCCCCCAAACCATTTTTTACCTCCTTCCAGGTACGTAGTTTTATTTTTAATATTCTTTTTTATTTATTTTTATTATTTTTCATAAAAAAATGTTAATTTATTGTTATTATTTTTCATTAAAAAAATGTTAATTTATTGTTATTTCTTAATTTTAGTGTTTTAAAGTTTGAAAAATGTTTTTTATTTTATTTAATTTCATGTTTAAAATAGTTATTAGTTATTAAATATTGCAAAAAACATGAAAAGTTAAAAATAGTAAAAACTTAAACCGTAGGAAAAAAAACAAAAACAAAAAATGTAAACGAACAATAAACATTAGACACAAAAAATAGACAATAAACCCTAGACAAAAAAACAAACAATAAACCCTAGATAGAAAAAAAAAAAGAACAATAAGCCCTAGAAAATAAATGAACAACAACCCCTAAAAAATGTTGGCATTATGTGAACCGGTATGAGGACATAATGACATTGTATGTTGTCATTGATGTCAATATGCTAAAGAGAAGAGAACCGATATAACATTGTGAACCTACATTTGTGCCAAAGTGAAGTGGTGTGTTTGTTTAAGGTGAACTGGCATGTGGTTATGGGACCAGCACATGGAAGCTTTGTATGACTACTTCTTAGTAGTCTCAACTTCAAGATTTCCGGTTGAAGTGCTTCAAGCCTATGTGGCTCAACCGGTGACTTTGTGTGATGAGTTAGCATTGTAACAAAGAGCAGATCATGTTGCCACGCCAGCCTTGTGCACATGAAGGATCTTGCATGAAGGAGATTGTTCCCATCTACCTCGGGAATGTGCGAAGCCTGTAAATGGTGATAACACGTGATGGGTTATTAGTGGCCATGAAATCAGTGGAAAACGAACGATGGAGAATGTCTTGAGATTGGATCAAGACTTTTGCATTTAATGCAATATGCTCAATGGTCAGGATTGAACTGTTTGAATTCCTTAACCTAACAGGTTTAGGGTTTAGGGTTTATGCTACCGACCTATATGTTTCCTATAAGGTCGATGTTGTGTTTCTTTCTGAGGTTGTTGGCAAACGTTGTGTGTGTGTATCCAAGAGAAGAGATACATGATTCTTGCCAGACCAGAGGAGAGAAGTGATACCTGCAGAGTATAAGTGCAGAAGGTGAAGAGGAGCTAAAGCGGATCTACATTGACATTGAGTGTTGTTACCAGATCATTGTAATACCTGTTGATCTCTAACCACCTCAACAGTTGGGAAATCCCTTAACAGGGTAGCTTTAACCAACTTGCTATAAATCCTTTAACAGGGTGACTCAAAACCATTGAGTTATTGAAATACTCTAACAAGGTAACCTTTAACAGGGTTTAACCCTTAACCGGGTATTCTAGCCATCCCTTAACCGGGTGATCCCTAACAGGATCGGTTCCTAACAAAACCTATTGTATCAGTCTTTAACCAGACAAGGCTCCTAATAGAGCGGACTTCTAAAGAGTTCAAAAACAAGCTTGTGGGTATTCATTCCCACCATGGTTTTTCCCAGTTGGGTTTCCATGTGAAAAATATGTGTGTCATATGTGATGTCTTTTTCATGTGATGATATGTTGTTTTCTGTCAAGCGGTGAATCATGTTGATCTAGCTATTTATATATATATCTTTGATGGTAGATTACCTGTTCATATACTAGGGTGAAAGGAAAATGAAGTATTAGATTGTATGAGAAGATAAGTGTCAACAGGTTTATTCTTGTCTCAGTTACTTTGGGTTTTTTCGGTTGTACTCTGTTCAAGACCGGTGTTACTGTTAGTCTGCCTAAGCACAATGTTTGCTGACAAACCAGTTTAGGATTGTGTTTTTGTTTGTACTGATTCACCCCCCCTCTCAATACCGGTTTGGTACTATCCATTCATCAATAAGTTATCAAAAAATTAACAAACAATAAACCTCCCTTCTCTCTCTCACACACATGTACACATTACCCTCTCTATCATTATGATATAGTTCTCTCAATCTCTCATTACCCCCTCTCTCTTACATACACACACATTACCCCCTCTCTCTCCCTCTCTCTCTCATGTTACCCTCTATCTCTTTCATTACCCTCTCTCTATCATTACCTACTCTCTATCTCTCATTATCTATTCTCTCTCTAACTCATTATATCTCAAATTACCTACTCTCCCTCTCTCTCCCTCTCTCTCTCTCTATTTTAATCATGCGTAAAAGTTTGAATGTTTAAATTTATATTTCTAAATGTTGTATTTAATTATAGGATTCTTTTGTAAAAGTTAGATGTTTAATTTATATTTTGATGTTTACTTTATGTTTATATTAAACTTTAACATGATAATGAGTATGAATGTTCTTTTTTGTGTGTGTGAAAAATAGGGTTCTTAAATTTCATAATACTCTAACTATCACTATTAATCCTCACTACTTCCTAACTTAGCCCAATCTCTAAAGATATACTATATATTTACAAACATGATAACATGTCATATACTTTGACTTAATAGTGGAAAGAGAAACCACAACCTATCACCTACTCATCCAACTAATTGCACAACCACATAGACTAAATACATAGTCAATATTAGACTTCCTAATGTAAACATCCCATATCCAATGTTAGGATTTCCAAAGATACTAAGAGGGGGGGTGAATCAATATCTAACCGGTTAATAGATTTACTTGACTTAAAACATGAAAAGCATATTAAAACTGTGTACAGGTAAACAAGAAATAATGCAGTAAACAAGAATAACAACAAGCACATGAGAAGCACACCATAACATAGTATTTTAATGAGGAAACCTGGTGTGGGAAAAACCTCAGTGGGATTTGTGACCCACAATATTCGCTTACTAGCCAATAAGGGATTATTACTCTTACAATAAGGGCCTGCACATGCAGGAAGGCCAAGTGCCTAGAGCTCACTTCTCAATTACAAAAGAAGTCACACTGACTTACAAAAATGGATTATATTAATCCAATGTCTTGTACTGCTTCAGATTAGCATCTACTATGCCAGATCCAGTACCGGTTTAAGCTCTGCTACATACATAAACCCTTAACCTATAATTCGCATATTATGTCTTCTTATCTCGCATCCTATCACACATATTTCCTATTACAAAATGATCTCATACATATATGAGTCATATTACAACTCGCCATGTCAACTTACAATGATTTTACAATTAATTACAAAATACATTTCAAAAAAAATTCATGTCGGTCAGGGTGCCAGTATCCTTCCTTTCACTGTCGGTGTTCTGTGGGCTAGTGTAGAGTTTTTCATTGCCGGTGTCGATATCCTATCTTGCCGGTATCACATGATTGCAAGGTTGCCATCAATGACAAAAACTTAAATCACCTCAAATTTCTCATTGGAGTGTGCATTTGCCAACAATCTCCCCCCTTGGCATTGATGGCAACACTCATGAGAAAAAACAAAGGTGTCCAAAATGATATCCAAAAATAGTCTGCCGAAATTGTCTTACCAAAACTGTATGCTCCCCCTGAGCAGATGAAGTCCCATCCTTCTGACCATTTTTCTCATCCCACAACTCCCCCTTTGACATCAATGACAAAGGTTGTCATTCATTGTCAGTGGAGTCCTGCCTGGATTCTTGTAACTGGTGGGTTACAATCTGAAAGATATCTGTCAAAACTAAATTTATGCCATTGCTGAATGTTTTGCAGTCTTTTATTGCCTCTTGTGTTCTCTGCACTGTATCGGTGAGTATGTGCATTTTCTCTTCCGATGTCTTCAGTCCAGGAACCAGAGCCTCAGATATTTCTTTTCTCAAGGAAATAAGATACTCTAGTCTTGGACTAAGTCTGCATTTTAAGTCCTTTGCCTTATCCTTTATTCCCTATTTATCTTTCTCCAATTTCTTGATTTTCTCTTCCTTCTCTGCAATTTTCTTTTCTAATTCCAAAAATGAATCTGATGTTCCAATCAAATTGTCAGCAATATTAATTATCTTCTCTTGAGCTTTGCTGATCTCCTTGTCAAGATCCTCTGTTAAGACATTTTTTTTGCAAGTATCCCTATATAGTTTCTTGAAGTCATAGATTATTTCTCCAAGTTCCGGTAAGAGGGTATCCATTTCTTCCTTGTTTTTCTTTACAATATCCTCAAATAATTTCTCTTTTTCTTTTATCATTCTCTCCTTAAATGTATCCTCATTTATTTGATCAATAGTTACTAGGTTACCGGTGATAAACTTAGACAATGTGTTTAGTTGACCTAAAGAATCTTTATTCTCAACATCGCACCTTGATGCTATCAATTTAAGAATTGGTATAGTATCATCAATAGCCTTATAGGCTTGTGCATTGCATTCCGTGATCTTCTTTTTTGAATCTAATAAGACCTTTGTTACATTAGTAGGTCTGAATTCTATCATAGCTATACCAGATGTTTGTCCAACATTTTTTACAATAGCCATGCTACTAGTTGTAGTTATTTCCTTTCTTTGTTCAACCTCTGGTAGGTCAGTCTAAGTTTGCATTTCCACAAACAAAGTTTTAGGCTTTTCAGTTTGACCAGGTGGCACTGTCTCTATCTATACCTGTGCTTCAATCTGTACTAGTTTGGGTTTCTCCACATGTGTCTTAGACGGTTTCTTTGAGCTTTCAGTTGCTGATTCCTCTGTTTGTGCCTTTGAACTTTGCTTAGCCGATTCTTTAGATGGTTTGTCTGTTATATCTACCGGTTTCTTAGTGGTATCCTCTACCGGTTCCTTTGCTTGTGAAGGTTTTTCTGTATTTAACTCAACCTCTACAGCTGGTGACTCTATGGTCACATCTTTCTCCTTATCCTCAGTGGTCTCTCCATCAACCACGACATTAACTTCCTGAGTATCTACATTTACAGTATATAGAATTTCTGATTCAGGGTTTGTATCTTCTACCGGAGTCTCCATACTCTCGATGGCCAGTTGATTTGCAGTAGTGTCTACCGGTGGAGTATATGAAGGAGGTGGGGGCATATTATCAGTTATTTTAAAACTTGGTGGTCCACCTACCTTGCCTTTACCCTTGTCTCTGTCCTTTTGATATACTATGATAGTTTTAGGTCTGAGTAATTCTTCCTCTTTTTCTTTCTCCATAAAGAAAATATCTCATCCATTAGTTATTTCCTCATATACTTCAATTACTCTGCTAGCCATTAATGCTACATGTTGATGAGCAATAGAGAATACTATCTGGTTAGCCTCACTGATTAGTTTGTCTATTTCATCAGGTGAGTTAACTGGTTGCACTGCTAGTAATTTTTCAATTTTAATCTTTTTATCTAGTTCAACAATAGATAATCTTCTAGCTTCTAATCTCCTATACAAGTCATTTGGAATTTCATCAATAATTTGCATCAAAAATTTCTTGTATATATCTAAGTGTAGAATTACACTGTTCTCTATACTTTCCTTATCATCAACTGATAGTGTATTGTACATTTTATTGATTTTCTTCAGCTTACCATCCTCTGTAATTTCAGTAAGAAGTTTGTCAATGGGGGCAATAGCTTGTTTCACCTTCTTCTTAGGAGTCATCTTCTTTGTCAGAGGCCTTACTGCCTATTGCTTCTATCTTGTCCTTTTTGGTGTAGGAGAAGGTGTCGGTGAAGGTTTTATTTTCCTCTCAACTCTCTTGAATACAATAGGTATGTCACTTTCTGAAGAAGATCCAATCGGTGAAAGGTAAGTTTCTGGTTGAAGTGCTTCCAACTCAATTTCAGTGATACTAGTTTGTTTTAGCACATCTTCCTTGATTTCCTTTGCCTGTCGGGTTCCTTTTCTAATGGTTGATTCTACCTTCTTAACTCTTTTCCTTGATTGTATAGTGCTCTCAATTGTTTATGCACTACCAAATACTTTCTCTTTCGGTTCCTTAGGAGCTTCAAGGATGGCATTTGCATAAGTTTCTATGATGTTATCATCTATCTCATAGCCCATTTCAGTTACCTAGATGGTTCTAGGGATAACTGCCTCCATCCAAATTTCATCTTTCTTGATCACAAAACAAATTTCCTTTTGATACCTATCCACAATAGCTTGTGATAGTCTTACTCCGTTCTTCATTTGAGCCTTAAATGCTTGAAAATGCTCAATTATGTTTTTCTCCATGTTCTCTCCCATATTGTTTAATAGTTCTGATAGTTGTTTTCCTACTGGTATATCAAATCCAAAATCTCTAGCACCAATACCGGGTACTTGTTTGGTTATGTATAGCATCAGACAAACAAGTAAGTTTCCAAATTTGAATATCCCCTTTTTGTCTCTTTTGATCTTACCCAAATTGTCTATCAACTCATCTTTGAGCCATTCACATATGTCTATTCTTGCATTATCATTTACCATATCATAGGCACTCTTAATACATAGGCTAGAAATTGAGTTTAACCTATTTGCATGTGTAGCCTTACAACCTAAGATCATACTGATAAATCTGATATATGTATCCTTCACGTCATTTACCTTTATAGATCTCTTATCAAATGTTGCATTGGTTAGGTTTGTCACTAAGTCATTTGAGACCTTCTTAGTTTTGTCAGGTCTATTGCCGGTGGAGGGTAACCCTGTTACAACTTTTACTGCTTCTTTTGTTATTTTATGAATAGAGTCTAACCAGAAGAATTCACCATGTGCTCTACTTAACACATTCCTTATGATATCCTTGGGGAAATCTGGGATACTAAGTATTTCAGTGAAACCTAGGGTTTCTACTATCTTATGTTTAGGTTTGACATTTCCGGATTCATCACAAATTACTGTCTCATACATATTTTTAATTTCATCATCACCTAGTTCATAAATATGAAAATGTATATACATTCTAGGGTATTTAGCATATACTACTCCTTTACAGATTTGAGAGAATGCACCTATGCTATCATCTTTCTTAGTAATTTTGGGAACTAGCTAAAAAAATGGTCTAGGTCGCTTAACAACTTCAACAATAGTAGGGTTTGCAATAAATTCAAGAGTGGATGAAGATGCCATTGCTATAAATACCTCAATCTACCTTAAGGATGAATGCTTTGATGGATTGCTTCACTTCTTTGCTTGGAGTACCTTCGCTCGGGATTTTTTGCGCTCTCGAAGATTTGAATGCTTGGTGAATGAAAAAGGAGCCAAAATACTTGCTTTATAATGTTATTTTTGCCAACTACCACATTTAATGCTTGTCGGTTAAGTCACAACTTAAGTCATCTGCTGGTATAGAAGTAATTTCAACTTCTCACCATCAACCAGGGAACAATAGCATGTTTTTCATTTTGTTGCTAAACCCCCAAAAGAATTTTCTTCAGTTAGATGAAGAGTCTCCTGTCGGTGGAGTGTTACTCTGTTCTACTAGTGCAGGAGTAATCACATCAACATTCTGATCTGACTTTCTGATCCATTGTTTTGAGAATTCTTGCTTTACCTCTTCAACTTTTTCTTTACCTTTCAAACTAGGACCTTTGTTATTTGTCGGTGATGTCTTGCTTCTACAAAATTTAGCAATATGTCCAATCTTGTTACAGGCATAACAAGTTACATTGTTCTTCTGAATAGCTTTCCCATATCCTATGCCAGTATGTGTTCTGCATTAATTAGATAAGTGCCCAAATATTCCACAAACATAACATCTCACATTCATTCTGTAATTTTCTGAATTATGACCAACTTTGTTGCATTTAGAACATTGACCGGTGGGTGTATTAGTGTTCTGATAATTTCTAGATCTACACTGATTTTCTCTATGACCATACTTCTTACAGTTATATCATTTGCCATCAAACTTGTAAACAGTAGGTTGTCTTAACAGTTTGCTATGATCATGATTATTTGCAGTACTGGAGCTTTCACCAACTTCAAAGCCAAGGCCATTTGTATCACCATTAGGTTTATGATTTTTCAGCATGTCACCAAGTTCTTCTGAACTTTTCTTGAATTTTTCCTTGTGATGATTTGCAGCAGTCAGTTCACTTTCCAAGATTCCTTTTTGTCTTATGAGTTCAGTTCTGTCATTTTGTGTGTGCATTAGATTTGTCTTCAACATATCATTTTCATGACTGAGTCTTGTGTTTTCATTTCCAGCATCATTTAGTCTTCTAACCAGTTCTTCTTCATTCTTCTTCCTATCTTCGATTTCTTTACAAAATCTCATAGTCATATATTGCATCTCATTCTGTGTTGTACTGATCTCTTGTCTTAGCTTTATACTAGATCATTAAGAGTTTCCTTTTCATCATTCTCATTCTGCATCTTTTCACAAAGTTCTCTTCTCTTATTTCTTGCAATGGTGAGATTTTCTCGAAGTGCTTGAATGATATCCTGAGCAGCCTTTAGATCATCTTCAAGTTTGATATTCTTCACCTTTTCTGCATCATAGTCTGAAAGAGTTGTTTTCAATTGTTCTCTCAAGTTTTCCATCTCTATCGGTGACAAGATCTTCCTCAAGCTGTTAGACTTCTGAAAATAAAGGACCAAGCTCTGATACCAATTGTTAGGATTCCCAAAGATACTGAGAGGGGGGGTGAATCAATATCTAACCGGTTAATAGATTTACTTTACTTAAAACATGAAAATCATATTAAAACTATGTACCACTAAACAAGACATAATGCAATAAACAAGAATAACAATAACCACATGAGAAGCACACCCTAACATAGTATTTTAACGAGGAAACCCGATGTGGGAAAAACCTCGGTGGGATTTGTGACCCACAATATTCGCTTACTGGCCAATAAGGGAATATTACTCTTACAATAGGGGCGTGCACATGCAGGAAGGCCAAGTGCCTAGAGCTCACTGCTCAATTACAAAAGAAGTCACACTGACTTACAAAAATGGATTATATTAATCCAATGTCTTGTACTGCTTCAGATTAGCATCTGCTATGATAGATCCAGTATCGGCTTAAGCTCTGTTACATACATAAACCCTTAACCTATAATTCACATATTAGGTCTTCTTATCTCGCATCCTATCACACATCTTTCCTATTACAAAATGATCTCATACTTATATGAGTCATATTACAACTCGCCATGTTGGCTTACAATTATTTTACAATTAATTACAAAATACATTTCAAACAAAATTCCTATAGGCCAAGGTGCCAGTATCCTTCCTTTCATTGCTGGTGTTCTGTGTGTTGGTGTAGAGTTTGTCATTGCAGGTGCCGGTATCCTGTCTTGCTGGTATCACATGATTCCAATGTTTCCATCAATGACAAAACCTTCAATCACCTACAATTTCTCCTTGGAGTGTGCATTTGCCAACATTAATAACATGTGGAACAATCCTACTACTAAACTTTATTCTTTCCAAACTTTTTGCTTTGAAAACATGGTTGTTGAAAGCATTTTTTTCTACAGATCGTTGATAACAAATAGAAAAATTCAAAGTACCATAAAGATATCTAAAAAATCTCTTGAATGCAACCATGTGATTCTTTTTAAGATTAGCCATAAACCAACTCAAAACCCCCATTGTTTGGTAATTTATTGTCTAGTGTAGGCCATAGCATACATGAGTCTCTCAATTGCACTATCACAAAGCACATGACTCATGTCCTCCAAATCTTTAAGTGTAGACAAATATTGCTCAAATAATTCATGTTTTGTCATAATTCTAGGTGTAGCAAAATGTTGTTTCTAGTTAGTTTATATTTTTTCCATATTTTTAGGTGTAGACATATCTCTAATTATATCTCAAATAAAACTAGAAACAATTTATTTCATATATACAATTATCACAAAAGTGAAAATAAAAAATAATTAGTTGATCCCTCAACAAGATTTTTAGTTTTCAAATATTTAAGTTCTTTTTCACTAATGTGGCCCATGTGTTCATGCTACACCATAGTATATTTATTTAAAACCTTATGGAACTCTTAGATGTAAGGGTGAGTCATTGAGATGCTAGATATTAAATTCTAACCTAGAGGTAGTATGTCCATAAAGTCCAATGGCTACCAAAGTGACAGATTTCCACTAAATGTTAGCTCTTATTGAAGTAACATTAAGTGTTGTTAAAGTGTCATAAAAAGTTGTCAAAGTTTCAACTTGTCATCAAAGTGACATTATTGGTGAAGTATCCCAATTGTTTCTAAAATGACATTATTATACTAAATTTCAACTACTCATAAAGTCCACCTTCTACCAATATCGCAATTTGCATCTAAAGATGTTTTTGAACTTAAAAAATATTACACTAAATGTCAAATTATACCTCAATGAGAAATAGAATGTCATGCGGAAAGAATCTCTATATTTAATCATCCATGTATCCTCACATATATGCATTCCAAATATATAACAATTATATCACTATTGTCATCCTAATAATTTATTGAATCTAAATCATCATTTAATTTATTCGTGTAATATTTTTCTTGCACTCATTTTTATGTGGATTTTATTGAAATAATTATAAAGATTAACATAGGATTTATTGAGAGACTTAGATCTCACTTTAGATTTGGAGCTTTGTCATTTTTATTATTTTTTCTCTTTTCTTTATCCTTTTATCTTCCTCTAATAACCAATGCATACTTTTAAAAAATAATTTTTTTTTTTTTGACTCCTCCAAGAGTAGAGAACCTACTATTTATTCAAGCTTCAACTTAGTGTAGTACTACTAGTTGCGATCACTAAATCATCCCATGATTCTAGCAAAGAACACAACAAAGCAGTACATGTATTGACAAGTTCATAGATATAACTTACGACTTTAATGTATTTAGTTAAAACCGAAAGAGAGTAGTTGAATCGATTCCTATCAAGTTGAAAATATAAAGTGGTAGCCTAATTGAAGATAATGGTTAAATATTACAAGGGTACTAAATTGTAATTCCATGGAAGTTACCTTCTTTGAAAAGATGAACTACACAACACTACCATTAAACTATGATTAGAAGCCTCTCATGACAGGATGGTCAACTATTATGGGTCCCAAAGTACAACTATCATAGGTATTGTAATCATCCATCTCTCTATAACAAACATACAAATGCACCATGATGGCCCAAAATGTCAACTAAAAAAAAATCTTAATCGAGAATGAGCCCTCAATGGAGTCTAGAGGAGATAATTATTCATTATCTAAATCAGTGGAGTCATTTTATTCATTATCTATTTTCTCTCTCTCTCTCATGATTATTTTTATGATTTTGATGGAACTTCTACTAATGCACCTTTAGATGTTAAAAAGTATTGTTTGAGTTGCATGGGCATTCTGATGTTTTATTTTGTAAAATATTTCTTATACTTTGATTTAAGTGGATAATATTTCTTAAATGATTCTTATTATTAAAATAGACCCACCTATTACTAATATAGATCTATGTGAGTTTCCTTTTTTTATATTTAAGTTGGTAAATTTTATTTAATTATAATGTTTTTTGGAAGGTGAAATGTAAATTAAATAGTAATTGTAAATTTTCATGTTTATATATATATGCAGATTATTTTCACATAATGGATGAGTTTGAGATAGATGAGCTATTAGGTCTAGCGCCACCTCCACCTCCACCTCCACCCGATCAATTGAGGCAGGCCATTTGGAGGAATATTGATTATTTGATTAGAGATATTGTCACAACCCTCCTTTATCACTTTTGGATTTAAAATACAAACTCTATTATATTTTTGGATAAGCTATTTAAATGATTGAATGAATATTATAAAAGGATAAAATAATAATACACACACACACACACATGGAAAATATATATTATTTTTATTTATTTATTTTCCACATCCAATTATGGCACATGTTGTAGGAAGAATAAGAAGCTTCTAGAGGATTCTCCACCACCTTGCATGTAACTCCTCCCACTAAGTCTAATCAATTTGCATGAAGTCCAAAATTGGGAAAGAATCTCTTTTTTTTAATTAAATTTTCAGATAGTGGAATGGAGGGAATTCTCTTATAAAAATATATGCAAGTTTCAAAGAGGGGAGTTGATTTTGTTTTGAAGAAAATTTTCCCAAGTTTAGAAGTAGGATTCTCCTTGTTAGTCTCATTTTGGTTGCAGGAATTTTTGAGTTGTTGTTGAAGGGTTTCTTTCAAGTTGCAAGGAAGGATCAAAGAATAGCTAGAGGATTCAACTTCGAGCTTCAGTAAAACCAGGTTCTCTCCTTTTATCATATGAGGAATTTGTATAGTTTTTAGATTCTTTGGTTGAATATAGTATTCTGAAGAAATCATCTCTCAATTTCTAGATAGGAAGAAAAATAATTAAATAAATAAATAAATCTATTTTTGTTTCTTTAAGAAATGCAGTGATATAGTTTCTTCTCTTTTTTTATGCAAATGCAGATCTCTCTTGCAAGTCTTATCTATTTTAAAAGGTAGAAAATCAGATTTTTGCTTTTTTGTTTTCTCTTAGATTATATTGAATATAAAAATAAATAAATCCCCCTCTTTGTGAATGAATAAATAAAATTTCTCTGTGAATATTAGCTTAACCTCTGTGAATATTAGCTGAACCTCTATGAATATCAGTCGATCAAACTATCTCCCTATGAAATCTGAGAATAAATAATCTCCTGTAAACAACTCTCTATCCCCCTCTCTGGACTTTGGTTGAGGAATAGAATATAATCCCTCTGTAATAATCTATGCATCGCTGGAGCAAATTACTTCTCTGATTATTTTTATTTCTCTGTTATATTTCGTCTTTGGGATTAATATGATATCCCCTCTTACATTAATATCTTCTTATGTATTCATACTTGTTTGTGTATTCTTTTTTTTATATATACAAATTAATATTCTGGAATGAACTATATATGTATATATATAATGCGAAGTGATTAATAAATTTATGAGGAGTATGTGATGATTAATATTATATTCGCATGATGTAGCGCCTGTGCGTACCGGCTAGCAGGTAAAGGATGAATTTAATACTCCGTAGGGAGTGGTACCATTACGGTACCCCCCCCCCCCACACTAGCCTGCGGTCACTGCCGTGGCAGTGGCCGCAGGGTAGTGGAGGGGACCCATGGGGTCCCACTCCCACTAACTCCTTATTAATGCCAATCAACATAATTCGAAGGGCAACGTTAAATTTTTAAAAATAAATTCTCTTTTTCATATATGTTTAAAATGTTAGTTTATTTAAATTCTTTTTTTATATAAATATAAATTTTAGTTTAATAGAAATTTTTAACTTAGGTAATTTCCGAACTATATATATATATATATATATATATATATATATATTATTCTTTTTCCAATTGTAAATTAAATTGTATAATTGCCTTAGGAAAATTTATAATAATAATTAAATTACCTTTTTGCAATTTTCAAATTGTAAGTTAAAAATTGTATTAAATTTTATAATTGGAAAACTACTTAAAATTCGTTGGGTTACTTAGTTGGTATTTGGACTCATTGAAAAGCAATTATTGCACATTATCATGTTTTGAATCTAATGACTATATTAATTGCTATTTTGGAATCTATGACCATAGGAATCATGCATTGCTTAATCATGCACGCAAGTCGCACTATTCTTATAACATGCAAATTACTTATAGATTAATTACATTTACTGACTTTTTCATGCAAGTTGCACTATTCTTATAACATGCAAATTACTTATATATTTATTTACATTTATTGACTTTTTCATGCAAGTTGCACTATTCTTATAACATGCAAATGACTTATAGATTAATCACATTTATTGACGTTCTCATGCAAGTTGCACTATTCTTATAACATGAAAATTACTTATAGATTAATTGCATTTATTGACTTTTTCATGCAAGTTGCACTATTCTTATAACATGCAAATTACTTATAGATTAACTTCAATTATTGGCATTTCCATCTCCATGCAAGTTTCCTAATCATTATTATTATGCAAAGTTATATTTCAAGTTTTGAATAATAAATAATGTTAGTTATGGTTTTTATTCCATGTAATTCATCAAGTAGTTATTTCAAGTGATTGAGCTTTGCAAATGTCTAAATTCATAATTATTTTTCAAGCATAATGTTTATCATAAGTTATAAAATTAAATAAAGGAAGTTGGAAAACCAAAACCAAGTAGCATTCGGTATATACAGTGCCTCTTGGTCACGCTTACAGGTAATGTCGTCGTGTTGAAATACTACACTTAACGCCTAATAAAGATACATCAATGACGTCTGTGGCATCATCCCTATAAATTGTCAGGGAGTAATAAGGGACACTTGGAAGTTAAAATCCAAGGGGCAAGTAATCCCCCTTGCATCGATAATTTAATAAGATAACTCTATAACGATCTTTCATCCGTTGAGTTAAACTATAGTAAACCCCCATAGGGATGGTGAGTGAAATGCTTTTATGAAATTGATTTAATCTCAAAAATTGTTGTTGATTGACAATTGGTCATGGGTGATGCTTATGATAAGAATTTAGGATCTAGTGTTTTAGGCCCCAAGCAATAGGCCATCTTGAGCCTTTTCTTAAGCACTACCACTGTGGGTAGCAACGACAAAGAAACTATTTGGGACATTGACCCTAGAAAGGGTTACGTACCCACTAATCAGTTTACATCATACCATAGAGTAGAAAATAGAACTACATACTTTACGCCTTGATCCTGTGCTAAAGCAGGTATGTAGGTAGTCTTGGGATGGAGTTGTCCCTCATACTCAGGCATTCGTGGGTGGGGTCTAGGCTTGGTAAAAGAAAGATTGAGTAAGAATCCTATTTTAAAAGATAAGATAATTAAATTGGAAAAAGAAATTCAACGCATACTCAAAAGGAATCTCGTATGGATTCGCTTGACTTCCCGAGGCTTTAAGCCAAATTCTGAGGCAGAATTCAAGCTTGTATTATGTTATTCAATTACTCCTAAGGACGGCGACCTCAGTGCACTTCTGTTAAAAGAGTGTAGTACTTAGTGAGTGGCTCAGGACCCGAATGGTCCCGCTGAGTCTAAGTCTCTGGCAAGAGCACCTCCTATCCTGATTAGATAGATGCCTACCCTGTATGGGTAGATGCCTATCCCATATTGGATAGATGAAATCTTATGCCTACCCCGTATGGGTAGATGCCTATCTCGTATTGGATAGATGAAATCTTATGTCTCGTATGGACAAATGCCTAACCCGTATGGTTAGATGCTCATCCCGGATGGATGAATGCCTAATCCAAATGGATGGATGCCCAGAGTATGCGATTGAATCAAACATAATGATTAAATTAATCAAAAAAAAAGAATGGTCAATTTTGTTGAGTTAATTATGATGGGTTATTACATGTGGTATCAGAGCAAAGGTTCAAATCTAGGCCTTGTGCTCACTTCAATTTATTCAACTAAGGGAATGTTTTGCAATGGTAGAAATTAAATTTTAAGAAATCCTAAATCAAGAACTAAGTACATAATTTAACTTTCAGGTAAAACCCTAAAATGGCTAGGGAAGTAACCAAGTGTTGCCGAGGGCAAGGGTACAATTCCCTGAGTTTGAAACAATGGTAGACCTCTATGTGGCACCCCTAGTATTGTATGATGTAATTATTGGAATGAGTTGGTTAACAAAGCATCAAGCTAATGTAGATTGCTATAACAAAATTGTTGAATGTTTGGATGATGGGGGGAAAAGGGTCAAAATCCAAGGAAAGTTTAAACCCATTAATATAGAAACCATCTCAGCCATGCAATTAAAGAAGGAAAGGAGAAGAGGAGGCCAAATCTATATGGTTGAAATTGATGAAGGAAAAGAGGAAAATACACCAACCTTTGAAAATACCCCTTTCTTAAAAGAATTCAAGGATGTTTTTCCAAAAGAATTACCTGGCTTACCCTCTAAAAGGAAGTTTGACTTTTCTATCGAAGTATTACCAGGAGCTGAACCAGTATCAAGGGCACCTTACCAAATGAACACAACTGAATTACAAGAGCTCAAAATGCAATTAAAGGATCTCTTAGCTAAGGGATTAATAAGGCCAAGTGTATCACCATGGGGAGCACCAGTTTTGTTTGTTAAGAAGAAGGATGGAACCTTAAGACTATGCATCGACTATAGGATGTTGAACAAGGTCACAATAAAGAATAGGTATCCCTTACCTCACATAGATGGTCTTTTTGACTAGATGAAGGGAGAAGCAGTTTTCTCGAAGATAGACCTCCGGTCAGGGTACCATCAACTCATAATTAAGGAGGAAGACATTGCAAAGACAGCTTTCAGGACTAGATATGGGCATTATGAATTCACAGTAGTTCCTTTTGGTGTAACCAACGCCCCAGCTGCATTTATGAACTAATGAATAGTGTACTCCATGACTACTTGGATAAATTTGTTTTGGTATTTCTAGATGACATATTGATTTACTCTAGGAATGAGGAGGAACATTTAGTGCACCTACAAATTGTTTTGCAAAGGTTGAGGGAACATAAGTTATTTGGGAAATTGTCAAAATGTGCCTTCTTCAAGGAAGAGATTCACTACCTTGGGCATATAATATCAAAGGAAGGAATAGCAGTTGATCTAGATAAAATAAAGGCAATAGTAAAATGGTCGATCCCTAAAAATGTTTCAGAGGTAAGAAGCTTTATGGGTCTAGCAGGTTACTATAGGAGGTTTGTGGAAGGATTCTCTAAGATAGCAAACCCCTTCACCTCATTACAAAGGAAGGGTAAAAGGTTTGTGTGGACAAAACAAAGTGATAAGGCATTCCAAATTTTGAAATGGAAACTAACTTCAACACCCATTCTAAAGGTACTAGATCCGAATGGACACTTCATAGTCATAACTGATGCTTCTATTGAAGGTTTAGGAGGAGTACTTGTCCAAGATGAAGGGGTAGTAGCTTACGAATCCAGAAAGCTAAAGACTCATGAAGTTAATTATGCACCCCATGACTTAGAGTTTGCAGTGATTGTGCATGTCCTACAAAATGGAGACACTTCTTACTACGGAAGCCCTTTGAATTAAAGTCAGATAACCATGGACTAAAGTACATCTTTAGCCAACCCCACTTAAATGCCAGAAAAAGAAGGTGGTTAGAGTTTCTAAGTGAATATGATTTTGAAATTGAATATATTAACGGGAAGGAAAATAGGGTGGTAGATGCCTTAAGTAGGAGGAGACACTTGATGACTATAGCAACATTCAAAACTTCTTTCAAAAGGCAAGTAATGGATGATCAAGGACATGATGCATGGTATGAGCAAGTCAAATTGACTTTAGAATACGATCCAACCGATCCTAAGATTGAAGGGTATACATTAGACAAAGATGGGTTGCTCAGATACAATAACAGAAAATATATTCCTAATTCAGGGAACTTAAGGGAAGTAGTCTTGTCAAAGGCTCACAATGCTCCTTATTCAGGGCACCCAAGAGTTAACAAACTTTATGCAGATCTAAAGAAGTTATACTTTTGGCAAGGGATGAAGATGACATTGTCAAGTATGTGGCTAAATGTTTGGAGTGTCAAAGAGTAAAGGTAGAACATAGACATCTAGCTGGATTGTTACAATTGCACGATGTACCTCAACACAAGTGGCATAGTTATTAGCATGGATTTTGTGCAAGGGTTACCCATGTCACCTTCTAAGCATGATGCAATAATGGTGGTAATTGACAAACTCACTAAGGTGGCACACTTTATACCAAGGAACCTAACGAATGATGCACCTACCTTGGCTAGGCGCTTTGTTAAGGAAATATTTAGGCTGCATGGACCAACAGAGGAAATGGGAAGAATACCTACCTCCAGTAGAATTTTCTTACAATAATACATATCAAACATCTTTGGGAATGGCACCTTTCGAAGCTTTGTATGGTAGACCATGTTGAACACCTTTGAGTTGGGATAGTCTTGAAGATAGAGTGATTGTTGGACCAGATATGTTGAAAAGATGGAAAGGAAAACTAAGGAAATTAGGCAGAGATTGAAGGAAGCCTCAGATAGGCAGAAGAGTTATGCAGACAAAACATGACACCAAGGGAGTTTGAGGTGGGAGAGAAAGTCTTCCTAAGGATTAGGCCACACAAGAGTTCCATAAGATTTGGGAAAAAGACTAAGCTTGCACCTCATTATGTTGGACCCTTTGGAATATTGGGAAGGATTAATCAAGTTGCATACCGGTTGGCCTTACCTCCCTAGTTGAGCTAAATCCATGATGTCTTCCATGTATCTCTTCTTAAAAAGTATGTACCTGATGAGAAACACATTTTGAATTGGGATGCCTTATAGGTCCAGGAAATGGGAGGAATAATGATAGAGCCATTCAAAATCTTGGAGAGGCGCCAGTGCCAATTGCACAATAGAGAGGTTGATCGGTGCAAAGTGCAATGGGACCAGTATGATGAAAAGAATGCCACGTGGGAAGATACTAAGGAGATGCAACAGTTATTTCCTTTTTTGTTTTAATCATGAACTATAGACTCTTTTGGATGCATTCAATAAGTGCATCGGGACTATGCACAAATTAAGGCGGGGAGGATGTCACAACCCTCGTTTATCACTTTTGGATTTAAAATACAAACTCTATTATATTTTTGGATAAGCTATTTAAATGATTGAACGAATATTATAAAAAGATAAAATAATAATACACACACACACACACATGGAATATATACATTATTTTTATTTATTTATTTTCCACATCCAATTATGGCACATGTTGTAGGAAGATTAAGAAGCTTCTAGAGGATTCTCCACCACCTTGCATGTAACTCCTCCCACTAATTCTAATCAATTTGCATGAAGTCCAAAATTGGGAAAGAATCTCTTTTTTTTTAATTAAATTTTTAGATAGTGGAATGGAGGGAATTCTCTTATAAAATTATATGCAAGTTTCAAAGAGGGGAGTTGATTTTGTTTTGAAGAAAAATTTCCCAAGTTTAGAAGTAGGATTCTCCTTGTTAGTCTCATTTTGGTTGCAGGAATTTTTGAGTTGTTGTTGAAGGGTTTCTCTCAAGTTGCAAGGAAGGATCAAAGAATAGCTAGAGGATTCAACTTCGAGCTTCAGTAAAACCAAGTTCTCTCCTTTTATCATATGAGGAATTTGTATAGTTTTTAGATTCTTTGGTTGAATATAGTATTCTGAAGAAATCATCTCTCAATTTCTAGATAGGAAGAAAAAAAAAAAATCTATTTTTGTTTCTTTAAGAAATGCAGTGATATAGTTTCTTCTCCTTTTTTATGCAAATGCAGATCTCTCTTGCATATCTTATCTATTTTGAAAGGTCAAAATCAGATTTTTGCTTTTTTGTTTTCTCTTAGATGATATTGAATATAAAAATAAATAAATCTCCCTCTTTGTGAATGAATAAATAAAATTTCTCTGTGAATATTAGCTGAATCTCTGTGAATATTAGTTAAATGAGTTGAATAAAATTTCTTTGTGAATATTAGCTGAACCTCTGTGAATCTCAGTCGAACAAACTATCTCCCTGTGAAATATGAGAATAAATAATCTCCCGTAAACAACTCTCTATCCCCCTCTCTGGACTTTGGTTGAGGAATAGAATATAATCCCTCTATAATAATCTGTGCATCGTTGGAGCAAATTACATCTCTGATTATTTTTATTTCTCTGTTATATTTCATCCCTGGGATTAATATGATATTCCCTCTTACATTAATATCTTCTTATGTATTCATACATGTTTGTGTATTCTTTTTTTTATATATACAAATTAATATTTTGGAATGAACTATAAATATATATATATATATATACATATATATATATACATATATATATATATACATATATATATATATATACATATATATATATATATACATATATATATATACATATATATATATATATATTATGCGAAGTGATTAATATTATATTTGCATGTTGTAGTGCCTGTGCATACCAGCTCGTAGGTAAAGGACGGAGTTAATACTCCACAGGGAGTGGTACCATTACGGTACACACCCCCCCCACTAGCCTGCGGTCACTGCTGCGGTAGTGGCCGCAGTGCAGTGGAGGGGACACATGGGGTCCCACTCCCACTAACCCCTTTTTAATGCCAATCAACATAATTTGAAGGGCAACATTAATTTTTAAAAAGAAATTCTCTTTTTCATATATGTTTAAAATGTTAGTTTATTTAAATTCTTTTTTTTATATAAATATAAATATTAATTTAATAGAAATTTTTAACTTAGGTAATTTCTGAACAGTATATATTATTTTTTTTTAAGATTCCTTTTCCAATTGTAAATTAAATTGTATAATTGCCTTAGGAAAATTTATAATAATAATTAAATTATCTTTTTGCAGTTTTCAAATTGTATTAAATTTTATAATTGGAAAACTACTTAAAATTCGTTGGGCTACTTAGTTGGTATTTGGACTCATTGAAAAGCAATTATTGCACATTATCATGATTTGAATCTAATGACTAAATTAATCGCTATTTTGGAATCTATGACCATAGGAATCATACATTGCTTAATCATGCAAGCAAGTCACGCTATTCTTATAACATGCAAATTACTTATAGATTAATTACATTTATTGACTTTTTCATGCAAGTTGCACTATTCTTATAACATGCAAATTACTTATATATTTATTTACATTTATTGACTTTTTCATGCAAGTTGCACTATTCTTATAACATGCAAATGACTTATAGATTAATTACATTTATTGACATTCTCATGCAAGTTGCACTATTCTTATAACATGCAAATTACTTATAGATTAATTACATTTATTGACTTTTTCATGCAAGTTGCAATATTCTTATAACATGCAAATTACTTATAGATTAATTTCATTTATTGGCATTTCCATCTCCATGCAAGTTTCATGTTTAAATATTATTATGCAAGTTTCCTAATCATTATTATTATGCAAAGTTATATTTCAAGTTTTGAATAATAAATAATGTTAGTTATGGTTTTTATTCCATGTAATTCATTAAGTAGTTATTTCAAGTAATTGAGCTTTGCAAATGTCTAAATTCATAATTATTTTTCAAGCATGATGTTTATCATAAGTTAGAAAATTAAATAAAGGAAGTTGGAAAACCAAAACCAAGTAGCGTTCGGTATATACAGTGCCTCTGGGTCACGCTTACGAGTAATGTTGTCATGTTGAACTACTGCACTTAACGCCTAATAAAGCTACATCAACGACGTCTGTGGCATCATCCCTATAAATTATCGAGGAGTAATAAGGGACACTTGGAAGTTAAAATCCAAGGGGCGGATAATCCTCCTTGGATCGATAGTTTAATAAGATAGCTCTATAATGATCTTTCATCCGCTGAGTTAAACTATAGTAAACCCCCATAGGGATGGTGAGTGAAATGCTTTTATGAAATTGATTTAATCTCAAAAATTGTTGTTGATTGACAATTGGTCATGGGTGACGCTTATGATAAGAATTTAGGATCTAGTGTTTTAGGCCAGAAGCAATAGGCCATTTTTAGCCTTTGCTTAAGCGCTACCACTGTGGGTAGCAACCGCAGAGAAACTATCTGGGACATTGACCCTAGAAAGGGTTGTGTACCCACTAATTAGTTTACATCAAACCATAGAGTAGAAAATAGAACTACATACTTTACGCCTTGATCCCGTGCCAAAGCGGGTATGTAGGCAGTCTTGGGACGGAGTTGTCCCTCGTACTCAGGTGTTCGTGGGTGGGGTCTAGGCTTGGTAAAAGAAAGATTGAGTAAGAATCCTATTTTAAAAGATAAGGTAATTAAATTGGAAAAAGAAATTCAACGCATACTCGGAAGGAATCCCGTATGGATTCACTTGACTTCCCGAGGCTTTAAGCCAAATTCTGAGGTAGAATTCAAGCTTGTATTATGTTATTCAATTACTCCTAAGGACAGCGACCTCGGTGCACTTCTTTTAAAAGAGTGTCGTACTTAGTGAGTGGCTCAGGACCCAAATGGTCCCGCTGAGTCTAAGTCTCTGGCCAAAGCACCTCCTATCCCGATTGGATAGATGCCTACCCCGTATGGGTAGATTCCTATCCCGTATTGGATAGATGAAATTTTATAGACGCCTATCTCATATTGGATAGATGAAATTGTATGTCCCATATGGACAAATGCCTAACCCGTATGGTTAGATGCTTATCCCGGATGGATGAATGTCTAATCCAAATGGATGGATGCCTAGAGTATGCAATTGAATCAAACATAATGATTAAATTAATCAAAAAAAAAAAGAATCGTCAATTTTGTTGAGTTAATTATGATGGGTTATTACAGATATCCACACCATTAGACGTGAGCCTCATCCTCCTCCATAGTTGTTATGCCTTGCAGATAGTATGCAAGGGATTGTACAGTCTGTACAGGCTTTAGATAGCAAGTTGGATAGCTATCGTAGTTGGAGGAAGGGATTGTGTGCTTTTAACACTGATGGCCTATCATACAAACAAGCCAATGAAATTAAAAATAACAAAAATGGATTTGAAATAATATTTTGTGAACCCTAAGATGGGTGAAGAGATAGATCCGAAGAAGCCATGGATCTCAATTTGATGGTGTAGGCACCCAAGCATAGCTACACTTTTGGAAGTGGTGGTGGATGGTCTTTGACTATCCACCACACTCCAATCATGAGGTTCCCATATATTTTTTGAAAAAATTGTGGGCCGAATTTGAATTGTGTAAAAAACCCAATTAATTTGATATTAGATCATTTCAGGGGGTCGGGAGAGGCATGCCCCAGGATAGGCCAGGGGCCAAATTGAGCAACAGAGTTAGAAACCATGTGCACAATGAACCCTTGGTTCCTTTTCCTGTACCGGTTGTTCTAGCACCTGCCCATCATCGAGAAGTGGATTCGGCTCTTGGTTCATTGAATGCCCTGTCGGGCGATTTGGTACAACAGTTGCACGAAGTGAGGGTTGCCCCCAACTTAGTACACATTTGCACGAGTAGTGGGAATGTATGTACGGGTCCACAGAGTGAGGTTGCCGCTGGAGGAGATGGTGATTTTGATGATACTGATGCTTGTCATGGTGGTTATGATGACGTCGAGGAGGCTACACATGTTGATGTCGTCCCTTCATATGTTGATCTCATGTGGGCAGATGATGATCAATGTATAGAGGTACAAATTTATTTATATAATTTATAGTACAATATTAAATTCCTTATATATACACATATGAACCATAACATGAGTCAATTTTTCTGAATAGAGGATGGATCATACCGCATCATTGAGGGACTGATGTCATGTTACCTTGATACCTAGAGATGTCGGTGCCCCATTTATGGTATGCACTTTCATATAGATACATTGCATTGATATGTACCTTTAAAATAAACAATAAAATTTTTAATGTAATGATGTGTATGATATGTTTTTTCAATTTTGTAGGGTGCTTTGTGTAGCACCGAGGTGGGTAGTTCTTCACATGACCCATCAACTATTGAGGCTTAGCCTCATATACCACTAGTATGTTTTTCATCCATTAATTTAAAGTGTTTATATGCTTAATAATTTATGTACACCTCTGATTCATGTTGGTTATTTTATTCAACTGTAGGCTTATGGATTGTTTGATGGTGCATCACATGTACACCTTCACCCACCATATGTATGCTTTTATGTGATAAACTTTTAGTCTATATATATACCTTATAATTTATGTATATATACAAGTTTGATTCATGCTTTATATATGTTGTTCAGGTTGATACCACTACTAGTATTGGTATGGCTATGGGATTGAGCCAGATGCAACCGTCGACATTGTCATTTGCAGTGATGATTAGAAAAATAATTTCTAATTTGTATATAATGTGTACTTGGCTTTTATAGGGATTATCAAAATTGATGTACAATGTTTTTTTACAGGACTTGACTATAACCACTTTTCTTGTTCATGATAGTGGACCTCCACATACCAGTGAGGGCATTGTAGAGCACGGTCGTATGGTAATTTATTTTAAATTCTCAGTATTTAATTACTTTATAAGTGAATTATGCAAGTAACTTCTTCTCATGTAAAATATTTTAATAATGTACATGAGGGTGGAGACACTGATACTGCACACACACAGGATGGTGCATCTCAGGACCACATGCAACAAGATGATTCATCTCAGCCACCTTCATGTGGAGTGAAGAGGACTGCAGATGAGATGCACGAGAGTTCTTAGATTATATATTTTAGATCATGCCATGTTATTGTATTATGGAATTTTTATGATGACACTTGTTATGTTATCCTGGGACTTGTTATTATGTTATTTAGACTTGTTTTAATGTCATTTCCTTGTTATTATTTTTTCAGGACTTGTTATTATGTCATCAGGAATTGTTATGTGATTATATATAGGACTTTTTATTATGTCATTTCCTTTCTATTATGATATCAGGTCTTATTATGTGATTTGGTGCCCTCTAGTGATTATATATGTGATGTTGTTATGTGATTTGGTGTCCTCTAGTGATTATATATGATCTATTTATGACTTTATATTTTAACATTGTGATTGATCATCTTATAGTGCAACAGTTTGTAATTCAATAAAATAATTATCCCAATTTCTAATAACATCCTATTCTTAAAATAATAATAAAATCAAGAACTTACAATTAATCTATGAAGAGATTATGATAAAATAAATATATCATAAAAAATTAGATTGATTGTAACACAATTACAATGTGCACAGAATAACTTTAAGAAGAAGATAACTAATACAATGTTGTTTATGAAACCAAAATTGTATCAAATGTAGACAAATACAATGTTAAAGGGACAAAGAAAAACAATTATCATAATTAAATATAAAAGAGTTCACACAATTAACAGAAACTTACATGCATATAAATTTAATTCAACCTAATATATCATCTGCATCCTCTCTCTTCTGCAATGCATCTATGATTGCCTCATGCTCTTCTACTGAAAATGTCCACAATACCTTATTAGTAGGACTACCTTTGTATCTTTCTAATTTTCTATTTGTTCTCACCACCAAATGAGAATAATGTATAATCTTCTTTTTTGATTGGTAGTCTTCATAAGCTGGTAAGCCATTCCTTCTTGTTAAGTATTTGCATAGCCATGTGCCAACTACCACAATAGACCCAACTGGGGTTCTACACATCTAGCTAGCCAATACTCAACCTGCTCATCATTATCCTCAGGTGCAACAACATCATACACATGTCCTAGAAAACAAATTTAAGTACATGTAGAAATAAAACTTGTTATAATTTATAATTCAAATACAATCATAAATTATATGACAATACATAAAAATATATAATTTAAAGTTATAAACAATAAATTGAATTAAATTACCAGGGTGTATGAGGTCTGAAACACAATCATAATCTTCTGATGCAAATGCATGATCTAGGTCTTCATTTCTTCTAACATCTTGATATTGTGTCTCACTAGGTGTTAGGATTTGTGTTGCCATTCCTCGACCCATTCCGTATTCTTGCATTCTTCCCATTCACTTGCAACACAAAATTGACAAAAATATGCAAGTTCTCTAGTCCATATAGTCCAACTGTTAGAATTAGAACTCTTAAATGAATGCCATCTAGCTGACCCATTGATTGTATCACAATCATATCTTGGAAGGATAATCTCCTCTTTAACTAGCTAGAAGAAATGTCTAATTGTAGACTTCTGACTTGATCCTGTGGATAAAGTTGCACTACACCAATCCACAATTGCTCTTGCATTTTTAAATTTATCCTTTTCCTCGAATTTGAGTTGCTCTCTGCAAAGGGTTGTCTTAACACATGCACTGACACCATCATGTTCTCCTTTCCCATGTCCAGCCTCAAAAAAACTCCACATGTGTTCGATATTAGTTTTCTTATGAATCCTACTCAACCAATAAAATATTCTAGTATTTTTGAATTGCCCTATGCAATTATTTGACCATATTAGATGTTGTGTCGTCTGAATTTCTCTCTCCCTCAAATTCTCAATAAATTTCTTGAAGCAATACTGGGAAAACTCAGATGAGTGTAATTTATTATCACTCATATAGAAATTCTACTCTCTCAAAATTTTGCAATCCTCTTCTGTACTATCTGGTGCATGCCTATAGACAATATGGACAAAAATGGATACTTGCACTAAATTGTAGTATTGTGATTGGACCTCATCTTGTGGTGCAAGCGTGTAGTTCTCTGCAAAGTCAATGACCGAAAGTATACTACCAACAGGAAATGTATCCTTACATAGTCAAAACTGACCATCGAGCCATCTAGCATTTTGAGAGTGTTTAACATATTTAGGTACGATCTTACTCTTAAATTCATTCATAAATGCATGAACACTAACTTTTTCAGTGATTAGATCGCACCGTCTTCTAACCTTTCCATCCTTCAGTGGATACTCAACAGTTTTAAATATTTTAGCATCAACTAATTGTTGTCCAAAATCATTTGAAATATTTTCATGCAAACATTCATCCAACAATGCAAGTTTTCCACATATATCACATACACTAGAAACACATGCATTGAAAAGAAAAAATTTCTCATTTGGTGGGTTGCAAAATAAACTTGATATAAACTCCTTTATAGTTTTAGGTGGTATATCTATACCACATTCTTGGAACATTCCATTACCATGCATGGTAACACGTATATATCAAAATACATCATAATGGTAGTGAAATTGAACATGGGTTTTGCAACAACATGTGACTCTTTCCTTGTTAATTTGAACATACCAAGGTTTACACTTTTCAAAAGACCTTAGACAAATGCTAATAGTCAACACCTTAGCATCCAAATGTTTTTTGTATAATTCAGTTTGAGTCATGTCCAATAGGTGTTTTGGATGTGGATCATGAATTTTTGACCCAACTCTTAATTTAAGAACATCTTTAACATTAGGTGATACTCTCGTATTATCATGCCATAATTTTTCGATCAAAGTTTTGACTTCACCAGTAAGTTTCATATCAAACCATGGTAGTCTACCACTAAAAGTCCACAAATTGTTTGCCAGATCACTTTCAAAGTTAACTCTTCTTTTTATAGCTCTTGACAAAGTTTTATGATGAATATTAAGATATCCACTTATGTTACTCATCATTCTTTTATTAGAAGTTGTTTGGCTTACTAAAGTTGTTGTTATTGCCTGTCGTGCCGCATTTTTGTCTTTAGAACGACTTTTCTTTCCGATTGTATCAAAGGCACTAGCAACAGTCGATACAACTTGTTTTAAAGACTCATCCTTCTTCTTGGGTTTGACATAAAAGCCTAACTTCTTCATCACTTTTCTCATTTTAGTCCTTTTTATTAGTTGTACCATTAATTGACATTGAAACCCAAATTTCTTATTATAAAAAAAATGTCTAAACAATCTATTTGCATGTGTCCTAATTTGTCTCCATGAAACCAAGCCAGGAAGGTTGTCTAGTACATCACTTTTAATTTCAAAATTTTCATTCATTTTATTATCATTCAAACATGTTTCATTTTCAATTGGTATTTCCATGTCTACATCCAAAGTATTGGTTTCAGTTGCAGGTGGATTTTCAATTTCAGTTTCAAGTTGAGATCTAGTTTCATTTGGGGTTTCGATTTGGATTTCAATTTCAGTTTCAACTTGAGTTCTAATTTCATTTGGGGTTTGATTTTGAATTGGTGTTTGATTTAGTAAGTAATCTGCTTCTACTAAATCACCAATTTCTCCATGAGAAAAAACATAGGGCTGTGAAGACATACATGTATCCAATAATGGATTAGAAGATGCACCTAAATTAAATGGTTCTATTGTATTTCCTTCATCAACATTTATGGTCTCATTGATGCTCTCCTCTTCTAAAATGATTGTGGAACTTGAAGCTCCTTGTCTCATTCTTTCTCTTCTCTCTCGTTGATGTATTGTCTCCTTCTCCCTATTTCTTTCAATCTCCTTAGCTGTCAGAACCTTCCTTTGCCTCTTCCTATGTTGATTTGATCCCATGGCTGCACCAAATTTTGAATTCGAATCGATCTCCTTACCAAATCGACAATAAGACAAAAAAAGAGAATGATTACCTGTCAGGAAATGATTGAAAAATCATTCAATCATTGCTATTTGTGCTTGTGAGCCAGACTCTGGCCCAATAGATCTTTTTAGAAACGGGTGCTTGTTTTAGAATCGGGTGCCCATTTTTAAAAATGAGCGCTCGTTTCGCTTTCAACGGTACAAAGTGAAACGGGCACCCATTTGTTAAAATTAGGGGTGGGAAACAACCCTTAACCTTGTTTTTTGCTTCGGGATAGGCTTGGTCCCACCAAGCCTATGCTTGGACCTCCAAAAAAATGGCTAAGGTAAAACGACATCAAATTTCTACCTTGGCCTAATTTTTTGAGGGCCTTCCTGATTGAATTTTTTGACGAAACAAAAAACCCATTAGAGTTTTCAACGTCCTAATTTCATAAATGAAAATTTCATAGTGATAAGATTATTTTTACTATTTTTGTATTATTTATTAATCAAAAGTGGTACCTAAACCTAAAATACTGAGGTTTAGTAAAACTTTAATAACTTTTTTGTTTTTAGGATTTTAGAAAAATAAATTATATGACATCGATCTACATACAATTATTTTGAATATTAAAAAATTTAAAAATCTGAAATTTTCATCAAATTATGGTGGTCATACACCCGATGTTTTGAAAATATACTTTATTGTCAATTAAAACTTAATAAAAAAAATATATATTAAATAAAAAAATAAGAAAAAATATTTTCATCAATATATGGTGTCTTAGGTATCGTTTCCGAGAAGGATTTGTAAAAATTCATTTATTTGCATCAAAAAAGAGCGGGTGTACACATGTGTGGTATGGTCCTGAAATAGGCATTTTGAAAAAGCGGGTTTTAAACATGCCTACTAAAAAGAGATTTCTACCATGTGGGTATTAAAATAAATTACATATTTAAAAAGTAGACTCCAAGCACTACATTTTCTATTACTGAAGTTTTCTGAGATTCAATCTCTAAATGCATCAAATTTTGACACCAATCAATAGAAAATTTGAAAAACAGAGAAAACACTTCCACTTTTTGCCCAAAAGTGGGACTCAACTTCTTGCAGCCACCCACATTACAACATTAAATCAACATTTTAATTTATCCATATATTTAAGCTTGTTTAGTATAAACTTAATCAAACCATTATTTAAATAGGAGTTGTTAAATGAAATCTTACAAGAAATTGAATCACTTATTGAAGCCTTCATCTATGTCGAATTTCTTATCTTCATGTAATACTTCATACAAGTTTGTGTCCTTATATTGCTTAAGGAAATAACACTTATCCTTATAAAAGTCAAAAAGGGATTTCTTTGCAACCGATTGAAGGTAAATGAGTCGCAACCTTTACTAATTCATTTATTTTGTACCTATCCATCTATCATCGCAATCCATGAGATAATCTATTATAAGGAATTCTTTCAAACAGTTTGCTTAGCTTCTGCATGACGTTGAAAAATGTGGATTTAACATTTGCACTAATGAAGCATTTTCATAAATATATTTTGTTCAAACCATGCGATTAGATCTCATTGAAAAATTATGTGAAACACTTCAATTGCCCTACAAATTCAAACCTCTATTTATATCAGTCGACTTCCACTAATTAATGCTTTCCTCTATCGAAGTCTTTTGTCTGAGAAACACTCCGACCATGCTCTCTATGTTCTCCTTCATGCTACCATTTTCCCGAAGGCTATTATTGTTTATGGTGAATGATTATCTCTTACAGTTTTATGATAATCCTAGAAGCACCAAGTAACGCACACATATACTGGGTAGGAAACTTCATTTATTTGTCAATCTACATGAGTATGGATTTGCACTTTTTTGACAGTACAATGTGTAATGCTAAAAAAAATTATTGCATAGATATTCTTATTCATGCACACTTATTTCAAATTTTGTGCTCATCCACACTCTGTCACTCAAGAATCTTATCGAGCCACCGGTAACTAATATAAAAAGTTCTACATTTTGGGTGATAATAACCTTTATTAATCCTTTGTTCTTCTTGTTTCAAGAAAAACACGTTCCTTTCAGATCTGATGGTAACATTGTCTATATAAAAAAAATTAGAGTGATGGAAAAATTGTTGCCTATGAAACTACAAACAAAGTCAAAATCATTCAATGATTTATGCCTCGACCATGTCGTAATCAAGAATAATTTGTGTTAAGATGGCAGGGTATGTCTCATTTTGAATCCTTCCCCAATCGTATGCCTCTCTAACGTGACCATGTTGCTATTTTAATATTTTGAATACATCACCATTGTTGAAGCAATAGAAATGATTCCTAAGACTAGGGAGCTAAAGACAACCAACCCATCCATAAACAACAAAATATTTGATCATTACCTTCCTAAAATATTAGATTAAGATAAATTTTTTGGTTGAGTAATATCTAGTTTAAAATGTGTATTAGACCTTTGGCTGGCAAGGGATCATTTTTCTATAACTGTTTTTTGGAGAAGCACAAGAACAAGGGTGACAATAATGACCACAATGGCCATGTGGCAATGGATAGCATGGATGGGTAATATATTGAGATCATTCTTGCACTCTCACCATGTCAAAATAATTTCTCATCTTTGATAGCTGGTCATGTACCTCCTAATGAGAAGTGACAATATTTTTCATCTCAAAATTTTAGAATTTTTTTTATAGTTTTTTAACTTCATGTTCAATAAAATATTGGTCTACACTCCTAATCATGATATATGAACATGTGAGGTTACTTGGTAATTTTAATTGGAGCATGATCTTAGATAGCACCTACAAGAGAATGTTTACAATATGGATTATATAAACATAGTTGGTAATAAACTTAAGTTCCAACTTCATGCTATTAAATATAATTGTAAATTATTTTCAAGGAACTAGTATTCTTGTGTGTGCAAGCCTTAAGAAGCATCTATTTCTCTATAGTAAATATGAAATTCTTGCAATATGTGGGTAAAAAGGCACTTTAATCACATTGATTTTGCCCCATGAATCTAGATAAAATTGCACTATTAATGACTATAACATACCTAATAAGGCAAGGCTTATGGTCAATATATGAAAAATAAGAAGAGGCCCAATTGCATGAGAAAGTCTCTTAATCTTACAACTTAAAAATTCATGAAATATTCTTCAAAAGGAAAAAGTTAAGACTTAAGTTTGCTCCCGTTTTACTATTGGAGTGTGAAAGTTTCTCAAAATTTGTAGCCATGTTAAATAAAAAGATAACATGGTATATCATTAATTGTTAATTGACTATAAGATTAAACATGATAAGGTGTAAAATATTTACCTATATTTTACATTTTTTTTATAATATCATGTATTGAAAAAACCCTCTAATACTTCTTGAGTTTAATGGACCTTATTATAATGGGTGTCTATTGCCCTTATAAATTGTCTAGGGAGCAAACTTGGAAAGGATAGCTCAGTCGTTGCCTAATATTTTATGGATCATTACTATATGTAGTAGTATGTCTATTTTTTAAACAAGACAACTAATTATGCATGCTTATTCTCATGAAAATATATGTTGATCTCCTTGCTATGAATTATTGGACTATATTTTACATTTATGAGGAATATTATATGATCTTTGGTAAATGATAAAAAAATAATATTATGTTCTTTATTTGCACCAAAATGAAGTTGATTACTATGTTACTAACTATATTATTTCTTCTATGGTGAGGTTATGCCTTCAAAACATATGGTGCAAGTTCTAGTACATGGATGATGCAATACTTTAATAAGAAGATTATCTTCTATGTGTCTTTGAATCGAATGGGCAAAATATGAATGTAGCTCTTGAAGAATCAATATGGCCTTGAAGATTTATGGAAGAATTCCATTTGGATAAATATGAAAGTACCATATTACTTGAAGTTACTTTACTCTTTCTAGAGAAAATCATTTCTAAAGATAAAAATGAACATTGAAGATCATGGGCACCTCACTCAAGTGAAAGAATTCTATAATAAAGGCACCTTGAAGATCATGGGCACCTCACTCAAGCAAAATCATTCTATAATAAAGACACTTTGAAGATCATGGGCACATGCTATATATTGAAATTTTAGCCATCACTTTGAAATCCTCTATCTAGTGATTGGCTTTAGGTGATACCATTAAGGGGAAGTGTACATGTCACCACCTAGTGGCTAAATCCTAGATGTAAGACCTAATAGGAATAAGACCTTTAGGCATTATATGCTCAAAATTCAAATAATGCTTGGCCTTAGGTGATGCCATTGAGGAGGAGTGTGCATGTCAATGACACCACCTAGTGGTTAAATCCTAGTTTTTAAATCTTACGAGTAGGCATATGTCCTAATATGTATGAAATAAGACCTAGATATAGGCATTAGTAAGTCCTTTAAGCCTATAGATAGGCATATGTAAGTCCTTTCTTGTTTTAAATAATGTGGGTAGGCATTAGTAAGCCCTATATGCACATTTGTGCTTAAGTCCTATGGGCATATTGTAAATTCTTCTCCTTGTAAATCTTCCACTTGTGAAAGCATTGTATTAAGTCCTATAAGCACTATGTAATGAACCTGGGGAGAGAGCTAATTTAAGGAGACTGTGACTGCAATATAATTTTTTAAGACCTCATATCATCATTTTTAAAACACTGGGATTATAAGTTATGACAAGATGACTTTCATGTAGTCCAGAATGCATGATCTTTATGTTGGCTTATATTTGTGTCCCTATTTATCACTGTCAAAGAAGACCTACATTACTGGGGTACTTCATTTTTTCTTTTATAGAAATTGACATGTGATCCCCTATGAACATTAAGGGGAGTGTTAGAACATAATGTTATTAGGGATCACATCCTTATAATATTTATATATAGTGTTCTAATATAAGGTTATAAAATCTTATATATTATATGCTTTATAAGCATATCCCATTCAAAATAATTATAATCTAATAACTATTAGATTATTAATTATTTACAAGCGGGGGCTATTGAAAAGGTGTGACTAGTGAAGCCACCCTTCCTCCTATATTTAAGGAGGTTCTCTCTCATTTGGGAGTGGTAAGAATTTGGAGCTTTATGGCGAGTTGTATCACTATGCATATGAGGTATTATTGGCTATGTGCAAGTATTGGAGGACTATCCCCAAGTTCAAGTCTATTTTATGATAGACTATATTTGTAAGTGCTTTAATAAAATGATGCTTTATGGGGTTTTTTACCCAAAAGGGTTTTCCCCATGTATATCTTATGTAATGTGTACATTTATGCTAATGTGTACATTTATGCATGTATGATTCTCATTTAATTTATTTTATGATCTTGTTTATAATGATTAGTATCCTAAGATCCTAACTTCTAACAATAGTGATACACCTACCCATAGCACTTGCTTGAAATGTCTCTTATGCCTTACCAATGAATCCACTTTGTGAACACCCCATGATCTTTCACTGTAATCATGGCTTCCCATGAGATGATATCGCCCCTCAGGCATCGTGGCTAACAGTCCACAAGCGTCATCTATATTTCCACCTTTTGGATGCACATTTGGTTTATGTGTCTACCAAGGCATTACAACTGCAAGCATTGACAAAATTCCTCCATTATATGCTTTGTTAGAAGTCCATACCCTAATCCAAAGCTCCCATGTTAACACAGGCAAGAAGAATGTTGGCAAATGTTGTGGTATTTGGCAATAAACCTGCCTATTGCATTTGCTCAAAATTCTTTAAAGATTCATCAATAAATACTTTGCACTTAGTCTGCAACTATTTCATATTATGAGATCACATTTCTACATGCACTATGGCAAATGGTTCTCATACCTTGTTGCTGAATTCCCATGGCTCTAAACTCAACCCTAGTTAGGGTTTGAGATTTTAAAAAAAGAAATAAATTAAAATAAGAGGGGGAAATACTTTCCAAATTTTGGAAATTAAATTCCCCCACATAATCTTAGCCATATGTGTTAATAATTCAAAATTCCTTATCCGATTTGGGAGAAGATTAATTTTAATATAGTTATTTTATATAATTTAAAGTGGAGAATTAATGTTATATGGATACATTAATCGCATAGTTTATGTAATTTATTCAACTAGGGAAACTATATAGTTAGTTGATATATTCGATTAAATACGGACGTTAAGTTATATTGTGTGACCTAGCTTTTCAGTGATTTTCATGTTGGAACTATTATGGATGCTTTATTTTATGCATTATGGATATAGAACTTTATATGATCCCACAAATTTGTTAACATTGATATATTGATGCTTCATTTCTATGCTTTGTGGATATAGAATTTTATATGATCCTAGAATAGGGTAACATTGAGACGATGTATGTCATTATTTGATTTGCAGGACTTTATTATGATAATGGGAATATGTTTGCATATCTTATGAATGGATTGAATTATGAGGATTATGATGAATTGCTTATGTGAATTGCTTTGATATATGCCAAATTGTATTGTATAATGTCAATTCTATGCAGAGTAATTGAATTGTATTCTTGATTTCGTGTTTAATATTATATGAGGATATTGGAAAGAACTAATGTTTAAATTGAGATATGCGGGAAATTATCCATGTGACCATGTAAATATTATGGAGAATCAAGCCTGGGCCTATGTACGTTCGTAAAACCAGACATTGTCTATTTGGAGAGACAACACCCCATATGTATTGTATTTTATTCGTAAACATAAAATGTTTGCATGAGTGTAAATTGTATTTATTAAATTGTTTAAATCATTAAAGGGACAATTGCCATGTGTGTATTTGTGATATGAAATTATTTTGTAGTGTCACTTGACACCTATGTTGTATGTGGTGTTGGAAATTGTCATGTCACCTTTTTGGAGAGTTTTATTTTCGTTTAATTGTTATATCTCCTAATTATCCTTGAAGGTATCAAGAAATCTAGGTTAGTGAGCCACAAGGAGGGTCAACTCAGAGTTGACCCGTAGGTTAACTTTAGGTGGACTTTCAAAGGGTTAAATCAACTCCTAGAGTCAGTTTTAGAGCATTTTTATTAGGTCTTATGGGGTACCTATGGGTGAAGGCCAAATTTGGCCATGTGTCCTTCCCCTAGGGCTTGTTTAACCACCCCAAAAAGTGATTTTCCCAAGATGGACGAATTCCCTCTATAGGAGTGTCATCCTTGGTTAGATAACCTTCTTGATAGGTGTAATTCATTTTCCCCATTTCATTCTTCTTTTTGAGGTGCCTTGGTTAGGGAGTGTGTAAGACCTAGGGAAGACCAACCAATGGGAGTCCCTCACTCTATCCAAGAGGTTGGAAGGAGTGAGAGAAGCCTTCTTAGGCTAGAGATTGAAGCTTAGTGAGCTAATCACCCACTCTCCATCTTTGGAGATTTTGGACAAATTTTGAAGGAAAACCAGTTTGAGAATAGGAAAATTTGGGCTAAGTGTTGCAAAAAAGTCTTGTGGATTGGGTTTCTCTTCTCCAAGCTTTCCCTAGAATACCCTTGGTAGATTCAAGGTTGGTGTTTTCTTACTTGTTATTTGAAATCTGTATGTAGGGTGCTTGAATGTATATGTTGTATCTTGCATTGTATTTGTGAAATCTCTATGTGATCCTTTTTCTATTTATGTTTATGCATTTTGTTGTGTTTGGGAGTATCCAAGACTATCTTACCCTTGGGAGGGAAAAATGGTCTTGGGGTGGAAGGAGTTTGATAGCCTTAGAGTGAGAGGCTCTCATCATCAGAGTGATCTCAAGGGTTTGTCCATGTGACCCTTGCTGCATAGTTCTATTTATGCATTTGGGGGTCATAAGGGGAGCAAATATGGCATGTTTGCCTTTTGGGGGTCATAAGGATATGGGGGTTAAGATGAGTTTTGTTGTGTTTTCTTGGATGCCAGGAGCTGGCTATGAGTTACTATCTAGCACATCTCCTCTAGGGTACTTGGTCCACTTCTGCCCTAGTAAAACATCACATTATGTGATGAAGTTTCAGCTTGGGAAGGGAATGTGTTTGTTGTATTTTGTTTTCCCCTTGCTTGTTTGTGTTTGCTTGAGTGTAACCCATCTAGGACTTGGTTCTCAAAGCTTGGGGGTGGCTTCTAGTAAGCCTAGGCTGGGAGGTGAGCACCCCATGGTCACAACCTTAAATTTTTAGATGCAGGTTGCTTAGAAAGGAAAGCTAGGAGATGCAGATTTTAATTAGTTACAGAAAGTAAGAAATAAAAATGTAATTATTGTAAATATTTTGAAGGAAAGTGATGTATTATTTAGTTAAGTTCTCATTCATTAGGAATGAGAGACTATTTGGGAATTTTACCCATTTGTAAAGATTGACAACTTGTGTTCAAACCCTCCATATATGAAAAGCATTTTATTTAAATTCTGTAAAATATTGTTGCTGTTATCTTTATTTAATTTTGTAATATTGCTGCATTTTGTTTATTTCTTCAATTTTTGTAAAGAAATGAAAAAGGCAGAAAAAGGAAATGAAATGTGTTTTAAGTATTTTCCTGCAATATTAAATGTTGTTGTTATTGTCATTTTAGTTTACTTAGAACAAAATAAAATAAATAGAAAGCTAAAGTAGAACCATGAAAGTTACCTTTCCTATAGATATCTAAATGAATTTGAAAATACCCCTACAGTCATAATTATTTCTATCATTTTTATTTCTGTTTGTTCATTGCAGAATATTAATCTATAAACAAAAGAAATAAAAATAAAACCTATTTATAGTCTTTAGCTTGTTGTTAGTATAACTGTAAAAAAAAAAGTATATCTGTTAAAAAAAAAGAAGAAGAAGAAATGCATGCAGATCTAGTCTTAGACTATGAAGGTATAGGTTAATCTAATTATGATGAATTAAATCCTTTCAGAAAAGAAAATATTAAAATAAAATTTACATCTATCTATGAATAGCCTGAACATTCTTTTTCTTTACATTCCTGCATGCTAGTGTATAAATAACTTCAAAACAAAAATAAAGATCCTAACCCTACGAGTTTGGATATGCATTTGTATATATATATATATACATATATATATATATATATATATATATATATATATATATATATGTATGTATATATATATATATATGTATATATATATATATATGTATATATATATATATATGTATATATATATATATATGTATATATATATATATATGTATGTATATATGTATATATGTATATATATATATATGTATATATGTATATATATATACATTTAAAAATGCACATAAATGATAATAGTAGAATATGTTTAGACCTAATTATATATATACATATATATATATATATATATATTTTAAATAAACAAAAAAAAGAGATACCATTTCGTTAGGGCCGAACCACTATGTGTAAACACAGTGGACGGCTCGCGGGTCGATCCACTGTGTTTACACACAGTGGGCGACACGGGAGGTGCCACCACTATGTGTAGACATAGTGGACGGCCTGATCGCCACTGTGCTTACACACAGTGGACAACACCGACCACCACTGTGTGTATGCACAGTGGTGTCCAGGGGAGCCCGCGTTACCGCCTCCACCGTTGTCAAACCCTTCGCCCCCCCTCTGCGGTTTCTCTTTCGGTGGCACCACCGCCTTGCTGCCCTTCCTTTTGGCCGCCGCCATGCCCTAGTTCGGCCCTGCATAACACACACACAACACAAAAAATAAAAATAAAACCCTAACCCAGTCTAGGTTAGGGTAAAAAGGGAATACATTAAGTTTAGGATTTGTTCAAATGTGGGTAAAATATGCAACCCTAATCCAAATCCGGATTAGGGTTTGCATACCAATAAAAGACAAAAGAATTATTAGGGTTATCTAATAATATAAAAATAAAAGAAGGGGATTATTAGGTGGTTTTAAATAAAATCTAATATTGGCACAAGCAAGAAGAAAGCTTGGAGAGGTTGTGGATCTTTTTTTTAAAATTGTCAAATGTGACATTTGAAGATTATAAAGCATTTTTACCAAATATATGCTATGCATATCTGGCAACCATTGCACAGCTTGGGACTATATTTCTTTGAGGCATGTTGATAAATGCATCACCCTATGCTTTATCTCTCATTCTGCATTCATGTCTAGCCATTAAACTTGCACAAAAGTTTATAATGCCCTTTCAATGATTTTGTATTGCTCTTCCACTATCATCCCATCCCATTTAGAATTGTTGCTCTCAATCCTTCTTTGCTGCCACCATATACTTCCATAGGGTAAAAACCCTAAAACTCAATGTGGATACAAATTAGGGAAAATTGCACTCACTATCTCGATGCTCAATTTATTTGTTTGTTGCATTGTCGAGAAGCTTATCCCGCAACATTTTTTGACTATCTAAAATGATGTGCGGGGTGGCAGGGCTAAGATGCTTCGGCACTTCCTTGGTCCTCTGCTTGCCCTGCAAAGTTCTTTGCACATCCCTTCTTAGGTTGCAAGGTGGTGGGGAAAGGGCTCCTTCCCCCTCCCATTATCCCATGCGCACATCTTGCTACATTTTTTCACCTAACGAGGTAAGTAGAAAACATGAGGCCTTTGAAAATCCTCTTAAAAATTTACTTTCCTTTCTCGCCATTCACGAGATGAGACTATCATCTTATTCCTTACTTGTGCTTATCGTGGGCCCCCTGTTGGTTGTCAAAAGAAAGGAAATATTGATCTCAAAATTTAAATGATTTAAGTAATCTTCATTTATCTGCCCTCCACACATACTTAGGTCATTATTAAAATGATTTTAAAGTATCTGTGAATTAATTCCTCTTTTCATGTCTATGTTGGATCAAGCAATATCACACTCATCCATTATCTCAATAAAAGATATTGTAGACACCTAAAATTGTCATGTCTAATTAAATAAATATTTTTATTTATTTAATTATCTAAGCCTAATTCTTCTATTAATTAAATAAATCTTTATTTATTTAATTCATTCATTTATCCTCTTCTAGCCTTATTTCTCATTTAAATAAATACATTTATCTATTTAAATTATCCCTTTCCCCTAAATTAAATAAATATCTTATTTATTTAATTGATCTCACTCCTTCTATTCATTAAATAAATCTTTATTTATTTAATTAATTCATTAACCTTTTCTACCCATGACACATGTCATTCATCTCTTAATTCCTACACTACCTACCCCTTTCATTATTTTATTATTTTCTTTACCTACCCTCTAATCATAGTCAACCTCCTTTTACACCTCTCAATCTTATCCCTCCATTTCTTATAGTGTCTTCTATATAAGGAGATACTTACTTCATTATCAAACCCTAACTACCCGACTACTTGACTACACTACGCTTTTCATATGCGATCCTACTTGCAACCACATTCCGTTCTTTGTTGAGCTCTTCTACACATAAAATCTGAGAGCAAATATATCAAGCAAGATCAATGGAGATAGGAAGAATGGAGATCCAAACCCTATTGGACATGTGATGGTATAATCTTTGTGATTTCATTTGATTTGCATTGTCTTAGGTAATCTTCATATGTTATGGTGGATCTTTGTTGTTGTTAGGCTAGGGTTTTGTGGTTGAATTCATTTAGCCTTTCAATATCATTATTATTGTTATCCATTTTCACCATATACATTTTGGTACACCCGGTGGGACCCTTGTCCCTTTTGCATTTAACATTTTTGTTGTAGATTTTGTGTTTGAAGTTGCAGATCTGACATTTTCGACAACATTTTGACATTTTCGCGTCTACGCACTTTCCGGTCGCGTTTTTGATTTTCTGCCACATCTGTGGCATCTTGAACCGCGTCTGCATCCTCGACAGTATTTTATTTTATTTTTTTTGCAGATTCCAAAAACTGCATCTATGTTCCTTAGTCGCGTCTGTGGTGTTTTTAGATGTGTCTATGTCCAAAAGGCACATCTGGGTTATAGAACCGCGTCTGTGTCTCGCAGAAGCACATCTACATTAGAGAGTCGCATATGTGTTTGGGGTAACTGCATTTGTGTGCGTTGATTTCTTTTTTTTTGGAGTTTTATTGATTCAGTTTTTGGTCATTTAATATTTCAGATCCAGTTTATTTTGAGCTAACATCTTCAGATCTAGCTAATGAAATTGGTGCAGCTTGTCTTGAAAGAAAAATCGTTTGGTTGAAGGCCCCTATTTTCACAAAGTCTTTTGGATTTAAAATTTACCTAACTTGTGTGCTTGCAGGAAGGGGTGATTATTTCAAACAATCCAAACTACTAATAAATCTTTGTTGCAGGTCCTTGGCAAGGGTTTTTGATTTTTTTTTATTGTGTGCTTTGTTTACAATAGACTAGCAAACACTTCAATTGGTGCACTAAAATTGAACCATTGTCTTTTGTGTCTTGAGCAATAGGCTCTTTTTGTTTAATCTTTAGAGGGTTTGTCTTCCCATTTGGTCATTAGGACTACTAGTGAGAAGAGAACGACCCAAGTGGTAGCAAAAGAAAAGCCATCTTCTTCCAAACCACTATAAATAATTGTATTAAATAATTGTATTCATGGTGAAAACTATGAATAATGTGTGCTGATTAGTTCATACCGACACTATGTCTCCCCATAAACCCGTTTGATCAAATTTATTTGATCAGTTGTAGGCCGTAACCCCTACTGGCTGGGAGCCTTCTGTATTTACAGAGTTGAAAGTGCCACATGTATGGCCACACGAGCGGATGCCCTTACTAGCACCTTTTTGTTTTAGAAGCCCAAATCCTTCTAGTTGTTGGGGCAGGAGGTTAGACCTCTAGTAGCGGCCCACACACATACGGTTCTTAGTAGAGATACAAAGTTCACCACTGGAGTTTTCATGGGGACTGATGCTTGGCTGACCCGAGAAGTGAGTGTCGAGGGTGGAGCCAGTGAGGTCAAGCATCTAAGTATCCACTCTGAATAGAGTAGCCTCGGGGGTAAAACCCCATGTGGGATCAACAACTATTGTCTTGGCCAGCCATAAGAATTGTGCTTGACTTATTTTAAACATTCAAACATTCAAGAACAAACAGTAAAACATTATGTCTTTTGTGTCTTCAAGTGTATGCAAAACAATTTTACATCAAACAACACACTTTTCTTAGAGTCATTTTGAGTCTAAACACTTGCAAACATTGAGTCTTCATCAACATTGTGTCCTCTTGTCACGAAAAATAGTCAAACAGTCAGATTTGGTCACAACAAAACAACTTCACAGATTGGAAAAAATTGTACAAATTTTGCAGAAACGTGTCTGTGTCTGACATAATAGCATCTGTGTTGTATAACCGCGTCTGTGAAGGGCAGAAACACGTTTTTGTTTCTAGAATCAACATTGCAATTTACAAAAAATCTCGGAAACGCGTCTGTGTTAAACAGAACCATGTCTGTGTTAGGAAATCGCATCTGTGTAGTATACAGGCATGTCTGTGTTCAGAATTGAAAAACTTTTACAGTCCAACAAACAAACACAGTCATTTTTGGAATTCGTGAGCCTCCTAGGTTATTTCTCTAGGTTTTCATCTAGCATTCAACTTGTCTTTGGGTCTCACAAAGTCCATCATTGCTTTACACCTTGCATTACATTCACATTTATCTAAACTTGAGTCAAAAGGTCACTTGCTTGTCCTCATCATACTTTGACAACACACTACATACAACAACATTTTGCTAAGTGGTCCCTCATCAAGGTCTATCACCTTTGGGTCTCATTTGGTCTTACTTAGAGTCAAGGTCAACTTACCTCATCAAGAGAAACTATCCTCTCTTTGGAAGTCACACCTACTCTACTGCATACATACTTGGTCTTACACTTTGGACATTGCAAGTACACCTCAGATTCATTTACATTCCATCCAACTCTTGGTCTTCCATACTTTTTCCATTTTCATCTAGTGTCACACATCTCGGTCAATACCTAGTTTATGGTTGAAACCCATCTTCAAAAATCTAGGAGAGAAACTAAAGAGGCTCAAGAGTCTGCAAACATGAGTTCTTATGAGTATGACAATGATATCTTTTTCAATTCTAATCATACTACATTACCTGACATGGATGCCTATAGAAACATTCCAAATGTTGAGAACATGGACACTACAAACAACAATGATACACACAATGATGATATGAACAACTTTTTAGTACATTTAGCAGATGTGGAAGAATCCATTATGGATCCCCGTTTCAATCGATTGGTTGAGGAAATAATGAGGAGGGATAGACAATACTTCTTACAAATGATGGCACAAAGTGGAGCCAAGATACCTCATGATTTTGACATGTCTCAAATAATGGAAAATCGACCTTTGCAACAACCTCACTCCAACATGGATCAAAGGAGGCCTAATAGTGGAGGCAATAGAAGACCACATCTTGTGCCTGAATCACCATCATCTTTGTTTCAAAAACTAGAGGTCCCACATACACATGGTCAAGCATATGATACTCACCTTCGCAGACCATTATGGAAGTTTTATGCAGAAAAATATACTCAATCACATATCAATGCTATGGATCAACCACCAAAGCAATTGGATATTCAAAGGCATGCTCAAAATTTGGACACAAGGAAACCCCGCATCAAATTTGGGGGCAACACATTAGAACATGACATGCCTGTAGAGTATGGTATACATGGACAAAGTAGATATTTCGTTCCTCAACATGAATCTATACCAAGTGGTCCATATATGTAGGATCATTATAGACCTCCTCCATATGAACATGTGTATGATCAATATCATCCATATATGCAACATTCTCCTCCTCCAATTGGTGCCTCAAGCATGGGGTATGGTCCAAGAAGTCAATCTCCACCTAAGAACAATTTGGAGCAACAAATCAGGGACTTACAAAAGAAAATGGAGGACATAAATACACCGAAGCCAACATACACAATGAGAGACATATGTCCTTATCCATTTGACAAGAGCATTCCAATGCCTCCTTTTCCTACACACTTTGTGATGCCTAAATTTGATAAGTATAGAGGAAAAGGGGATCCTAAGGCACACATAAGATGGTTTTTCATAGCTTGCATTGAGATAGCAGTAGAAGAGACATATTTGATGAGATTATTCCCATAGAGCCTAGGCGATCAAGCTATGGAATGGTTCTCCCAAATTCCACCTAGAATTAAGTCATGGGGTGACTTAGCAGAGGCATTTATTCAACATTTCTCCTACAATATAGAGACAGACATATCAATCACTACTTTGTGCAACACCAAGCAAAAAGAGGGAGAGTCTTTTGCATCATTTTTACAAAGATGGAGAAATCTAGCTAGCAGATGCTCTTGTGAAATTCCAGAAAAACAAATGGTGGAGATGTTCACCCAGAATGTTACAAAGACATTGGCTATGATCTAAGGAATTGTTTGCCCACCTTCAAGGACATCATTGAAAAAGGCTTAGCGACAAAAAAGGTCCTAATTGAACAAGGAGTCATTAAGATATGCAAGGAAAACAAAGATGACTTTAAAGGAAAAGATAAGCCAAGATTTTGGAATAAAAACAAGAACACAGTCAATGATGGTGTTGTTGACGCCAATACAGTGTGACCCAAATTCATTTTTTCCAGATCAAGCTCTACAAACAATCAAGTGAATACTCAAGCAACTTCTAAATCACGAAGGAAGTATACTCCATTGGGAGAACCACTTGAGTTAGTCTTCAAGAAGCTAGTGGCAAACAAGGTAATCACAATTCCAGATTTTCCTCCATATGACCCAAAGGTTAAACTAAATTGGTGGAATGATGACGAGTATTGTGAATTTCATAAGAGCAAGGGTCATAAGACAGGAAATTGTCATCGACTGAAGAACATCATACAAGATCTCATTGATAGAGGTGACATTGAGATTGAAGGACACTCATCCAATCAAGAACATGAGATGTTTAAGGAACTATTCCCAAAACATGACAAGGGAAAAGCTAAAGCCACAGATGACCAGACCAACTATACCAGAGCAACCTATAACTATGATTCAACTATCAATCACATTTTGATGGACAATTACGTCTCTACCATTATCATCAAGGACAAAAACTCTGAGAATTCTACCCAGAGACCCAAGATTGTCCTAAAAGGTGTTGGATCTTCTTCCGAACCTACCTCTGAATGTCATGTCACAACTCGTTGAGGTAAAATTACTTTGCAAGGTGCTCCAACTAAAAACACTGCTTCTTCATCAACCAAACCTGAGTATGACCTTGTAGAACAGTTAGGGAAGACACCCACGCTCATCTCCATCCTTGAGCTCTTATGCATATCCCGCGCACATAAATCTATTCTTGACAAAATCTTGAGAGACACTGCCATTCCTACTAATCTGAACGTGGACCAGTTTCAAGCCATGGTGGGATACCTTTTCGTTCCACACTCTCTTACATTCACAGAAGCTGACAACGCCTCTGTGAGCTAGCCACATAATGCACCACTACACATTGAAGCCTTCATACACAAACATAGAATCAAATGAGTCCTGATAGATGGAGGAGCTGGTCTAAACATTTATACATTGAGCACAATTAAACAATTGGGATATTCTGATAAAGCTGTGAATTCTACAAACAAAATCACCATCAAGGCATATGATGATGAAGAGTGTTCATCCAAAGGCACAGTCACCTTACCTCTCAGAGTTGGGCCAGTTACAAAGGATGTGGTTTGTCAAGTCGTAGACCTTGATCTCACATACAACATATTGCTAGGACATCCATGGATTCATGAGATGAACGCAGTCCCATCTACATATCATCGATGTATCAAGTTTCCTCACAATGGAGTTGAAGTGACCATCAAAGCGGATCCAAATCCATTCATATATTGCAACAATCTGTGACCTAGATCAGAAATAACAATACTAGTCAATCAAGAGGCTATTCCATCTTCAGCATATGTGGATCCAGAATCCTTGAAAGCTTCTACATCAAAACAAGCAAAGATCAAAGAAAATTTCAAGATTAAAGACCTGGGATGTGGTGAGTATATTTTTCATGTTGATCAACTCCCATTATCTCCTAAGGTATTCAGTCAATAGGAACAACCTACAAACAATTTTCAATGCCAAGGAATTGGGTGTGAACCACCTAGTGTTGTGGCTACTAAGTCTGAATGCAAATCTCCTCTAGTGGTGCAAGCATCTCTTGATATCAATACTTCTAAGAATGGTTCCAATGAAGAATTTTTTGAGTGTATTGCTAGCCCTCTTGATAACTCACATAGCCTTACCATATCATCCACTCATTCCATTTCTAATCCACTTCTAGACTTGGATCAGCAAGAATTACAAAAGCCCTTACTAATTAGGGATCATATATCAAGATTTGAAAAGAAAAATCTAAAAGTCAATAATAAAGAAAATTCCTTTAGTCCAAATCAAAATCAAAAGCTATTGGACTCTGAAAAAATCAAAGTCAAGGATAAAAATCCTATGAATGAAAAAGAACAAGAGATGATCTCCCCTAATATCAAAATAATTGGGGGCAAAAGTTCTAAAATTTCAAGTCAAAAAGCATACTTGTTGATCCTAAGTCTCCATCATGCTATCCTACTTTCACTTCTTTTCGCAATCATAAGCCTTCATAACTCATCCACTTGTTCCACACATCCATTCCCTTCTAGCGATACATCATGGACCTTTAATGGAGTTTCCTCAAGGAACTTTGTTATCAGGGATGCCCAAACTTCTTCAAGTGACATGCATACGAGCCTGTGTAGTCCACGCACTAGTAATTCTATCTCAGTTCCTTTATCAAGGAAGATAGTCACTCAAGCTACACATCATTTAGTCAAGGAACAATGCAGCTACAATCACAAAGTCAAGCCTCACACATTTGAGGTAGGGGTCTTAGTTCTCAGAGAAAATCCCAAAAATCAGCAAGACAGAGAGAAGAAGGGCAAGTTCGAACCAAATTGGCTTGGTCCTTACATCATTACAGCAACATATGGATCTGGGGCATATTAGCTCCCAACTACAGAAGGTGAACCTTTGGAAGATCCTATCAACAACATGCACCTTTGCAGGTTCTACACATAGCTCTTTGGAATATCCTAATTCAAAAAATACAAAAAAATCAAAAAAATTCAAAAATACAAAAAAAATTATAAAACAAAAAAAAAATCGTTACCTGGTGAAAACCTGGCAAATAGGTGCCTTGTGACACAAAAAACATTGAAAAATCGAAAAAAGTAAAGAGAAATAATTTTGTCCAACGGTGAAAACCACTTCAGTGGCGCCCTGGGCAAGTACCATGGTGAAAACTGGATCACCAGCGCCATGTGTAGAGACATTGCTCCTCCCTCCTTCAGGATTCACTTTCATCCTTTCACTTTGCACACACTCACAACCTATTTGTTCATAATAAACTTACCCATTCCCACCATGGCTTGTTATTGATTTACCCAAGATTGGTTAGCCATTCATAATAAACCTCCCTTTTCACCTCACTTTCCATCCATAAAAAATCAAATCCTATCTGTGGCTAAGGCAAATCCTATGTCTAGTAATGGGTGTGGAACTGAGAGCATCACATGTTTTGAGGAGTACAGTTTCTTCTAGCTTCCTTCAGTCTATCCGTGCACAATCTACAATAAAGCAACATTTGCATCCCAGATCCGCAATAAAGTTTCATCTTCTCCGTAATAAAGTATCAGTTTCATGAAATTAGTCAGTTTCAGATGAGACACAACAGTAACAATGGGCTTCAACAAATCAAATCTTTCAATAGACTTAGACAACATATGGTTCAATGCTATCTATCCTTTCTATGAAAGTAAACATTGTGACCACAATCAAATAAGACTTATACAAGTGACAAGAGACACTAAACTTGAGGACTATAGTGGATGTTGGTGTCGAGTCTTGGTTTTCTTTTGATTTTATCTTTGTGGTGACATGTCTTTTAGCTTTTCTGGGATGTCTCTGACTAGAGATTCTATCTCCAGGATGTCTTTGACTAGAAAGGCAAGGATGGGGTATCGTCACCTATTTTTCTTTTGCTATCTATGGATTGTCTTTTAGTAATGCTATGACTTGTCCAAGGATATGAGGACACTGTGAGTCTAGTCTGAACTGGGGCATTCCTTGTTTGTGACTGTCTTATCTCCATGCAAATGGGTACAATGACTTTTTGGGTCGAACATATGCCTCGATTGTCATAACCTACTTGCCATAATAAAGCTCAATGATGATAATGCACAAGAAGCTCTTTCACTTTCATATCTTGTATCATCCATCCCCCTTTCTTGATTGACTTCCATCGTTCTTCCTGAGTCTGTGTAGCCTTCTATCACATGATTGAGTATAATGACACGCCAAAAATATTTGCATTTCATGTAGTTTCCACCTGCATTACCACATATAAGCATTTTATACATACATACATACAGATATCACAACTGCATCACATCCTACACACAACACATGTTAGCACAATTTACATCTGCATTATCACATTCATCTACATTTCATACATTCACATTCACATTTGCATCATGCATAAACATATAAAACATAAAAGAACAAATATATTGCATTGCATCATATACATATTTGCATCCATATCATAAGCATCACATAAGAACATCTCATCACATAAGTACACATGCATATAGCTACCGCAAAGATGAATCATATCATATATATAAATCAAAAGTGTCATGATACAATGATGTCAAAATCATATGGCTACAATCACTTGCAGGTGTCTACATCATAGTACAAAATGGTACAATACTAATACATAGGGAGCCCTCTACGGCTATGATGAACTCCCTCCCTCAGAGCCGCCTGGCCTTGATGGAATCTGATCCCTCGAAGGACCTACCCCAGGATCATCCCTCCTGTCCCCTCTATCTAGTGGTGGTGGAGGACCCATAACCCCACCGCTGGATGCCTGTCTCCTCTGGCTCCCTCCCGTAGCTGTCACTGTCCATGATGGTCTATGGAAGCTCCTCGCCCGCTGATCAGCTAGCACTGCACCATAATAGAGATCTCGCCAGTAGGTGATCTCCTCCCTTGCCCACAGGACATAGGCATATCCAGCCCCTGTGTCCTCTGCCGCCTACCTCCCAGCCCTCAATGTTGTCTCATTCTCTGTGTATCCCTATATAGCTTGGTCTCGCTCCCACTCAGTATCTCTGAGCCGCCTCCTGAGTCTATCCCTCTCCCTCTCCAGGTCTTGAATCTCATCTGCTTGTCCCTAGCAGATCTCCCTCAGCTCAATCAGCTCATCCTCCTCCACCTCAGCCCCTTGTCCCTCTGCCTGTGGCTCCCCCTGTACCTATACCTGTACCTACCTCTGTCCCTATCCCTGAACCTATCTGGGGCCCTGTGCTACTGGCACCTATAGTGGTAATCCACCATGACCCTTCACAATCTAAACCTGTCTGTCCTCTCCACCCTCCCTCTGCGACACCACCCTCCTCTCTCCAACTACACCCCACCTCCTCCGTCGGCCTCTACCCCCATCATCTCCATTATCATCACCATCCCGACCACCATCTCCATCTAGCGGCTCTCCTGGATCTGTCAGGCGTGGGAATGGATGCTCGGCCCAATACGCTATGTAATCTGCATCCATGCCGACATCCTTGATCTCTGGTCATATATCCCAGGGTAGGGGCATCATCTCCACTAGTTGTGTAACAACCTGATCATATGATAGCAACGGCCCAAACTACGCCTAATCCCTGACCGTCCACGTGTACATGCCTGAACCCCATGGCATTTGTTGGATCCTGCCAAACTGCCTGCCCACCCTATCAACTAGCCGCCTCTCCAGTACATAGGGCATCCACCCAATCAGATACCTACTCCAGAAGGTGTAGGGTAGCTCTACTGCATCATCCTCCCACTGCTTGCATCCCAGGTACGACCTCCATATAACCATATCAATCTCATCTATAGCCCGCTACCAATACTCCAACCTGCTAATCCATGGCTACGAGGTGATCATATCATACAAATGCATGAAACTGTGTCTGTGACCTTTGCCCCTAAAATGTATAGGTCATGTCACTGATAGATGCTCATAGGCCCACACCTGTAATAATGTGACCCCACAGCCCAATCCCATTGATCCATGGTACACAAATTGATGAAGCTCATAATATAGGTGTGCTAGCACGCACGGTCCCCAAGCATATCTGGTGTGTTGTGTCACCAGTGTCTCCAATGTGCTCCCCTAGCCCACAACCAACCCTTGTGTTGCTCTATCTGGACACAAGAACCCACTGATCGCTCCTCCTACCACTGCCGGTAGTGCCAATCCTGTCTGTGTCATGGTATCCCATGCCACATGCCCTGCCCTCATCTCCAGTCCTGGATCCCAGAACACTTGTCTCAGGGCATCCCAATCTCCATCTCGATCATAGGGTATCAGTTCCCCATCGATTGGTATCCTCAGAATCTGGTATACATCCTCCAGGGTGACTGTCATCTCCCCCATCGGCAAATGAAACATGCAAGTCTCAGAGTGCCATCTCTCTGCCAGTGCAGTCAGCAATCCCATGTTCGCCCGAAACTCAGGCACATACAGAATATGTCTCAATCCCATAGCCTCAATGGCAGCTTTGTCCTCGAACGTCAACTCAGGTCGCAACCTCTAAGTTGATGGGAATCTCTCCCATGACTCTAGCATAAGCAAATACTCCTACAGTCAAGCAAATCAATCATGTCAGTCATAGTGGCATTCACTGTTCATCACAAAATGCTACTTTTTATCTACGTGCATATGGTACTCTATCCTAGTAACACTCACTGTTCATCACAAAGTTTTGCTTCTATCCTAGTGGTAGTCACTGTTCATCACAAAGTACTATGTGTTTTGCACTTCCTATTCAACACAAAGTGCTCCTCACATTTGCACTCCCTGTTCATCACAAAGTGTTGCTCACATTTGCACTCACTGTTCATCACAAAGTGCTGCTCATATTTAGGTACTCACTATTCATCACAAAGTACTATATCTTGGTACTCATTATTCATCACAAAGTGCCTTGATCTATCCTATCCTAGGGCCTCTGCTTGAGTGAATCCTCTTGAGTAGTTTCCTAATTGGCAACATATGTTCTATCACAGAATTGTCAATCCTAGCCCTATTTGCTATTCTAGTCTTCCCTAGAGGACCTGCTTGAGTGTATCCTCTCAGCAGCTTATCCAATCGACAGTGTATGTTCATCACAAAACTGCCGATTTGACCTTGAAGACATAAATGTGCCTTCATGACATAAACATGCTTAGAGACTACATAAACGTGCCTGTTTTACACAGACGTGCCTATGCTCTGCATAGACGCGACCGCATTCTGCATAGATGCCTTTTCCAACACAGACGCGCCTGACACAAACACAGATGCGCCCAACCAGCATAGATGCACCTAGCACCAACGCAGACGCGCCTAGACATTTTTGACATTTTTTGGACCCTATCCTAGAGTGCATTTATTACATTACCTAGCATGCATTAATGACAACAATAAATGCATCAAAGTACAAGGAGGTTTTGTGGTACTTACTGGCTCTCCTACCTCTGCTGGCCTCTGATATCGGCAAACATGATCGAATCTATGAATCAAAGCCATTGCTGCTAACTGCTGCTTCTCTATCTCGCTCTACACTCTGATCTCGTGGATGTGTGGATGACAATGAGGATGTATTTCTCTCGTGGTCTATTTTATAGACTACCCTAGCCCTAGCCCTCATCTCCCGAGTTAGTCTTCTTTATCCTGTGACTCTGTCACTTTATCCGGTCAATCCATTCTATCCCGTCTTTCTTATTGAGAGATTCTCTGCGATTTTTTCAGGCATTTTCATCCAATCTCTCGAGGGGGCATATCATTCCCATCTTGGGGCAACTTTGTATCAGTTCATATTATCTTCTTTGAAACAACACGACAAGCCACATTGTCTCAAAGAGGGGCAAAATGTAGACACCTAAAATTGTCATGTCTAATTAAATAAATATTTTTATTTATTTAATTCTTTAAGCCTAATTCTTCTATTAATTAAATAAATCTTTATTTATTTAATTAATTCATTTTTCCTCTTCTAGCCTTATTTCTCATTTAAATAAATACATTTATTTATTTAAATTATCCCTTTTCCCTAAATTAAATAAATATCTTATTTATTTAATTGATCTCACTCCTTCTATTAAGTAAATAAATCTTTATTTATTTAATTAATTCATTAACCTTTTCTACCCATGACACATGTCATTCATCTCTTAATTCCTACACTACCTACCCCTTTCATTATTTTATTATTTTCTTTACCTGCCCTCTAATCATAGCCGACCTCCTTTTACACCTCTCAATCTTATCCCTCCATTTCTTATAGTGTCTTCTATATAAGGAGATACTTCCTTCATTATCAAACCCTAACTACCCAACTACTTGACTACACTACGCTTTTCATATGCGATCCTACTTGCAACCACATTTTGTTCTTTGTTGAGCTCTTCTACACATAAAATCTGAGAGCAAATATATCAAGCAAGATCAATGGAGATAGGAAGAATGGAGATCCAAACCCTATTGGACATGTGATGGTATAATCTTTGTGATTTCATTTGATTTGCATTGTCTTAGGTAATCTTCATATGTTATGGTGGATCTTTGTTGTTGTTAGGCTAGAGATTTTTGGTTGAATTCATTTAGCCTTTCAATATCGTTATTATTGTTATCCATTTTCACCATATACATATATTATTTAAATTGAACGAATTTAAATAATATGCATCTCTTGAAATAGGCAATAGTTGATCTCACTAGGCCACAACCCTAGTCGCGTCCTCGGTGGGCCCGACTAAAAAAAAATTGTTTCCGCATGACTGATCCTCATGAATGCTCTAAAACACTAACTGGATAAGTTATGGACCTAAGAAATTGAGCGAGTAATGATTCAATTTTACATTTTTGCGCTTCCGATTTTGACCAAAATCTCTTGAGTAGCTCCCAGAATAAGCCCTAAAAAATGGTCAAATCACATCCTCAGGCCTTGAAAGTTGGCACATTGATAGAATGTCATATGAGTAATCCAAAATTCCCAACCATAGCTCATGACATTTTCCAATGAAAAATATTTTAATCATCAAAGTTTACTACTCAAGTTTTTCTAAAACTGCACTTTTCCAGTCACATTCAAACCTATCCATACCCTGATTTGAAAAAAATATCATAACTCTGTTTCAAGAGATGCCACTCAAAAATCTGGTACATGTGGATACCATGAGCATGCATGCAAGAGGTTTTATCCCTATTTTATCACATGTGTGAAATATTAATCTCCCAACTTTCCTTCTCTGAATTTTTTTAAAATGATGACTATAAAACCTTGAAAAAGTCAGTTTGAAATGGGTTTTGAAAAAATAGAAAATGAAGAGCTGGGGAGCTATAAACTGGCAAAATGGTAGATAATTATACAAGGAACTACGAGGTACAATCACTTTTACATACATGTTAATAGGTTGTGAGATAAAAATTCAAATGTAGGGCTACAAACTACAGATTTACATAGTTCTGTTTACAAATCTAAACTTTTTGCGAATGGATTTGACTTTAAAAACTCATCAAATGGACACATGGGCCTATGCCAACTAACACGGGGCCTTATTTGGAAGTAGAAAATCATTTAAAATTATAATTTGGGCATAATATTCAACCGACACAAAGATACAACATCTCAAAGTTGGCCTACTCAAAATGGTTCAACATATGCAAACAACAAACCAAGTTTGGGGCCTCAAAACAAGACTTCAAAAACTCATCAAAATTAGTCCAAGGAAGATTAAAATGGTCATATGACCTCTCCAATAGGTTTTCAACATTTCCCCAAAGCGATTTTGCATGATAATCAAGGGGTGCAAAAACATGAGCTCTCAAACTAAGCAACATAGGCTTGTTCAACAAGGGAGTCTGAATGTAATAAGTAAAATTTTGAACTTGGGCCCTCAAAATTTGGAAAAAAAATTGAGGTCCCAACAAGATGCTTCATTAGGATTTTTCTGCGAAGAACTATCTTTTCAATGATGTCATCATGATTCCTCTGATTATCGTATACCACTCAAGCACTACCATGTCAGATTAGTAACATGATCCATTCAGACAAGGAGGCTAGAAGATTTTAATTTCAGATCAAAACTCCCCCTGACCCAAAGCTCTAAGCTTAATTTCCAAAGGAATAGGTGCCTCCACCAAATTTTGGTACTTTAGGCTTAGTTCCTTTGTTCTCATTCTTCTTTCTCAAGACCAAGTTTTCCTTCTTCTTTGATTCATCATTCTTTATTGCACTCTTTTCAACAGATTTTTCCTCATTTCCTTTCCTACATTGGTTAGCATAATGTTTGGGTTGATTGCACTTGAAACAACTAGCAATTTTCTTCTCAAATCTTATCGAATGAGATCTGCATCTGCATTGACTGGCCTTGTGTCCATAGATATTGCAATTATAACAATGTCCTTGAAAGTAATAATAATTCTTATTTGCAACAACTAGGTTATAATTTTGATTCACAACATGATTCCTACAAAGGCTTGCCTTATGTCCAAATATCTTGCAACTATAACATTGAATGCTTCTACAGTTCACTGCCTTGTGTCCAAATTTATTGCATCTAAAATAATAGCCATTAAATGATGGGTACCTTTGTGCATTGGGTTGTTGGATTGGTGATCTTCTTGCATTTGATTTTTGATTCCAAGATTTCTTCTCATCTTATGACTTCTTCTCTTTATCATCTTTGACTTCCTTATTTTCTTCTTTAACATTCTGATCTGGGCACATACCAGTTTAGTAACGAAGTCAGGTTTATTCTGACTTAGCTTGTTGCATGCTGATCAAATCTTCTAGGAGCTTGTTGTTGTCAGGGATCTTGTTCTCTTCCTTCAGATTCCTCACTTCTTGCTCAAGATTTTCACATTCTTCAGATTTCATCTTTAATGTCTGTTTCAAGAACTACTCTGTCTTATCCTTTAATTCCTCTATCTTTTACATTAGGTCTTTGATGGTCTCATTCACTTGATTCAACTGATTGTTAACCTCCTTATGTCTCAACTTGAATTTCCAGATTTTCTCTCTTAGCTTCCGTACACATTCCTTTGCTATCTTCACATTCTCCTTCAGTTCTTAATTCTCTGATTCAACACTTTCAAAATCTTCAAGGGTTGTCTTCAATTCTTCATCCATTTGAAACTCTTCATCCAAGTATATAGGTTTCATGGTTCAACCAACATGGATCTCCCTCAAGCAGTTAGGTTTTCCAAGCAAAGGACCAAAGCTCTGATACCAATCATTGGTCAAGTTGAAAGCACCTGAATACTAAGAGGGGGTGAATCAATATTCTCACTTAAATAAAACAATAAAATTTTTACCAATTAAAGTTGTCCTCAAAATATCAAATAGACTTGACTGGAGTAAAACAATTAATGCAAAATAAACAAGAAGGACACAATCACAAGATAAACATTGGAGTTTTGTATGTGAAAAACCCAAAATGGGAAAAACCACAGAGAGAGTTAACTCTCACAAAAATATGACTAGTTATAGTTGTGTTTACAAACAAGTGGCTCATTGTTAGATTACAAAAATGACTCACTATAGATACAAAAATAAACAACTAACTACTGAAATAATCATTGCAATTGAAAGGGTTGAACTAAGAAAGTTTGCATCTCCAAATGCATGAGACCAGTTCCAAGTTAAGCTCACATTATAAATCTCAAACTTTACACAAGATCCAGTTAGAGATCTCTACACCACTGTTCCACAACAGTTCTGGTAAAGGACTACTGCACTACTTATTACCTTCACTATCTACAACTCTCACATACACTACTTCTTTCACTACCAACTATCTTCCACACATCACTCTTGATCGATTCTCTGATTGATTTCATTCATCACTCATGAACATGTATATATATAGGAGGGCACAAATACAAAATAGTGTCTCATCCAAGCCCAACACATTATCAATAAGCCTGTGTCAGCTTCCGCAATACTTCTACACAATTCCTTTACATACTTCCGATTACCAATGTATATACCGTGATTATTAGAAAAGGGAAAGGGTCATCTGGACCCAAGAGAACGTACCTATTGCCACAAGATCATGCGCAATATCTCCAAAATGTAGATTGGACACACGTACTAAGGAAACTGCAATCACAAAATTCAAAGAGATACTTCTGATAGATACCAAAGCTGCAAACTGCTGACATCGGGATCAACCACAATTCCTAACACCGGGATACCTAGGTCAATGGGAACTCAATGGGACCTCAAAAGGTCATTATCCAAAGTTGTCCATGCTACATAATAACTTCTAACCAAAAACTACAACACCTGAATTGCACATACATATCCATATAATATCCAAAACATCCATAACGTTTGGATTGATATCCGGGCCTACATACATTGTCCGACAGAGAACTGGATGACTAGTTTGAAATCAATGACAACATTAATCACACAAGTCTAACCGAGTGGTAGCCTAAATCCCAATTGGAGGAAGCTAGAAATCTATCTAGATTGACTTGTATGAGATTGTCCTCTTTCTTGTGGTTGGACCAAGTAAAATGTTATCCCCATAATTCAATATTAAGAAGGATCTATTGGAAACAATCTAGCAAACTGAGAGGGGAGGTGAATCAGTTTGCACAAAAACATTACTTATCTCAAACACAATTTCAGATCTGATAATTAACAGTAAAAGCATAAATCAACACCACATCAATAACACACATAACACCAAGATTTTTGACATGGAAAACCCGATTAAGGGAAAAACCATAGTGGGAACCTACTCATAATATGATGATACCATGTTAGAAGTATATAAAATATTACAATGGGGAATGCACGTGCATTTAGGCACACTGCCTAGAGATCATTGCTCAAAAATAATAACAAGGGCTAAAACCATGGGGAAGACTCACTGTCTTACAAAAAGATTTTGATTACATCTAAAAAATCATGAACTGATAGAATAGCATCTCCTCATGCCTGGTTATAGTTCCGATTAAGCACACAATCTGCTATGCTCTGTCACACTTCTTCACACTTCTGAACGATCAAAACTCTTGTTTGTACACTTATCTGATCACACACATTCAGATACAGTCACAGATACCACACAAATACATCTCTCATATGATTATTACATTTATTTATACAAATAATCAACCTATATTTCAAGATCGGCTCAACCCACATCACAAATAACAAATATATAACCATACACGCTACAATAACATATGTAGACCAAAAAGAATGTTAGCTAAGACATAGTCAGGACCCAAATCACCACCTTGAACATGAAACACCTCCAAGAATTATGCCTCGAACATCCACAACACGCTACAATCATCTAGTTACCAAGAATGTCGCATAACATGAACATACTGGAGAAATCATCAACAATGAGCACAACGATCAATGCAGACCATCAACATAAATAGGACATCATCTAGAAACATCAACAAGTAATGTGAATTAGCACAACAACATCACCACTTACTACACTCTCCATCATCATTATATCGAACCTCAAGAACACTCATTGAGCTATCTGTCAAACTCAAATATTCACTTGCAGACCTCCAAATCATGAACCATCTGAATTAAGGACACACCAGAATGTCCCAAACACTCTACCAAATCTGCAAACCAAAAGGAGAAAAATCCACAACACTGATCAACACTAAACAACTAAAAATTCAACCTCAATACCAGACCTCATAACTTGATCAAATCACCATGAAGACCACTAAAAATACACCTAAATCAACTAGAGATACTTATCTCAAAACCCTTTAATCTACAACAACTCATCTACAACACACTAGCCATACCAACTAACTTAATCTAACTGCAACACTCGAACACACAGAGAAATATATTGATGACAAAAGCACATTGTTCTAGCAAACTTCTCAACAATATCCAACAATCTCCCAAGCAATATCATTAAGTTAGTGAAATTAGACAAATCTGACATGCTATCAGAGTAGTCCACCAACCCTCCCAGATTCTTCTAAAGGAATAGAGGGGTATTAAAGTCTCTTGAAATCAACCAGTGGTCATTCAAAGAAACCAAATTTGACCATAAATATCCTCCCAAATAGTTTTCCTACTAGAACAAGAGTTTGGAGCATAAATATTCACCAAACACCAAGAAGTATGGTGAGAAGTAATCCTTATAAACAAACTATTAGCAGGGGTTAAGAGGAGACTTCCCTTGATATTTTGAGGATCCCACATAGTGACAAAGCCACCAGAGGCTCTATTAGCATCACTAATGAAGAAGTAGGAGCTTGACCAAATATATTTAGAAACTTTTTGAAAGGTAGCAGTAGTCATTTTAACTTCTTGAAGTAGTAAAATGTCAATTTTCTTCTCAAGAAGATAATTCCTTAAGGCATATTGTTTTTTAGGGCTCTTAAGGCCTCTCATATTCTAGGTTATAAACTTCATTATATATTTTAGGTGCAAATTCTAGGGTTAGATGCCTTCTATTGATAATCTCCTTTGCAAATTTCTTAAATGTCTTGTTAATCTCTAAGATAATCGACTAGATTTTGAATCTACCCCTCCATCTATCTTCTTGTTTCTTTTTTTCCTTTTTAGGGTTGTCCAATCCTCATCATTAGGTTGAGTACCTAAGATGTTAACTAGCATCATCAGTCTACTAGAGGAGGCACCTGGTGAAAATTAGGCCGTATTGGCTAGGGGATAACTTGGGAGCTTTGGGGAGGGTGTCTAATTATGTGTCATAGGCTTTTGGGAGATCACTTAATTCCCCGTCAAACTAGAGCTAGAGGGTGTTGCAATTTCACCCTCTTCAAGATGCACCTCACTGGTAGGAGTACACATATTACCCCCCTCCAGGAGTTTGATAGCTTTAGATGGGATTTCCATAGTTTCAGAAATCCCCTATGTGAAAGGATAGCCATTTCCAATATCCTCTCACAAAGGCTTGTTAGAAGGTTCCTCCCCCTAGGAATAATCCATTGCATCCTGAGAAATTATCCCTTCAAGAACACATTTTTCTTTCATTTTTTGAGGCTTCTTAGGAGGCGATTTACATTCAAAGATCAAATGACCAGACTTCAAACAATTTTGGTATAAGACCATAGCATTTTCATAAACAATAGCTTGAGTCCAACTTCCTAACTTAGATTGCAATGAAATGAAGTTAAGGAGAGTTTTGTTAATATCCACATTCACACATAAGAATGAAAATAATAACCTAGTCTTAGATTTAGTCACTCCATTAGTAACCTTGTAGTGACCAAAGGTGTTACCAATCCATTTAAAGATTTGTTCATCTCAAAAATTGAGTGGAAGACCTAGGAGGCAAACCCACACATGCGCAGTTTTGTTCAAATATGCAAGAGGATCAAAACATAACTTCTATATGTTGATTGATAAATGATGCTCTCCATAATATCATGGTTCTTTAGTAAGAACTACAATGAGATCTTCTTCAATTGTAAATTTGAACAGAAAGAACCCCTAGGCATGGTACTAATTGTCACACTCACCTTAAGTTTCCATTTGGCAGCAACCCAACTTCAAACCATATCAATGGATGGATGGAAGGAGAAAAAATTGCCTATGAGAGTGAAACTCATGGTTGAGAAAATATGATCCACTACAAATTCAGGCAACACAATATTCATTCCATCTTCTATTTGTAGATAACAACCTAAGGTTACTTCAAGCAAATTATGAAGCATAAAATCCCTTGTGAGCACATTTTTCTACCCATTGGGTTTTGGGATTTCCTTTAGAGGTTCATACTCTATATTCTCAGTCACTGCAGGACTGCCATCATTGTTACACTTGGGCTGATTGTCAACTTGGGAGGCACTTGCATTTCCTACATTTTCAGACATTGTGCGGACAATGGAAGAATCCAGTAATCCCCCAACAAGCACCACAAGAGCCACTTAGGTAGGACCCTCAGAGCATGACATGGGAGTGTTGTTGGGATTGGAAAGTGGAGGAGGGATAGGGTCCCCCCCCCCCCCAAACAGGTTCCATGTGTAGGAAATTCAAATATTGCAAAGTAGGAAAATTACTATTACTAAATTTGTGTTGAAAAATTACATATTAGTGCTATGATGTTAACCTAAAACTTTGGGTTATTATAACTAATAGTTAAATTAATATTGCTATTTTTTCTAGTTAATGATATTCTGAGATGAATTATAATTATGTATTGTCAACATAGGCAATAAATAAAGTTGTGTAGCATTAGCTAAATTAATGAGAATTATAGTTGTGTTGTTAATTATTTTTTAATTCATATACTTCAACTATATCAAAATTTGGGTTAATATAATTTTCCAAAATAGGCTGTTTAAGAAAAAAGGTTGGTGGTTTGAGTGTTATGTCCATATGAAAATATGGGCATGATGATGACCATCTAATCTAATATGAATATATACTGGTCAAATGCACCTACTTATCATCAAGATCATAAGAACACAAAGACCCCCAAGATCAACATACATGAGGTAGAATTTGATGCCTAAAATACTTTCCCATATCTCCATATACTAGAGGCCCAATGTGTTATATATGTTGGAAAATGCACACTCCAATGAGACATTGTAGGTGACTGAAGGTTTTGTCATTGATGGAAACCTTACAATCCTATGTCACCACCAAGGCAATGCACTGACACCAGCAAAGTTAGATTCTACACTGGCACACAGACCACCGACATCGACAGTGAAAGGAAGCATACCGACACAGAAGCCGACAGAAATTTTGTTGTTAATATATTTTGTTTATTATTGTAAAATCATTGTAAGCCGACTTGGCAAGTTGTAAAATGACTCATGTATATAAGAGATCATTGTAGAACAAATAAAAAAAGAAAAAAGATAATATATAGGTGAAATAAGATAGGCCTATTATGCGAATTATAGGTTAAGGGTTTATGTAAGAAGCGGAGCTATAAACCGATACTGGATCTAGCATAGTAGATGCTATTTTGAAGTAGTACAAGATATTGGTTTTATATAATCCATTTTGTAAGTCAGTGAGACTTCCCATTTTGTAATTGAGCAGTGGGCTCTAAGCACTTGGCCTTCTTGCATGTGCAGGCCCCTCTTGTAGTAGTAATATTCTCTTATTGGCCAGTAAGTGAATATTGTGGGTCACAAATCCCACCGAGGTTTTTCCCACACCGGGTTTTCTCATTAAAATATTGTGTTATGGTGTGTTTTTCATGTGGTTGTTTTTGTCTCTATTTATTGCATTACTTTTTGTTTACTGGTACACAGTATTAATATGCTCTATATGTTTTAAGTTAAGAAAATATTATAACCTGTTAGATACTGATTCACCCCCTCCCCCCCAATTGGTATCAGAGCTTGGTCCTCTATTTTTAGAAGCCTAATAGCTTGAGGAGGATCTTGACACCGGTAGAGATGGAAAACTTGATGAAGCAACTAGAAGGAGCTCTCTCAAACTATGATGCAGAAAAATTAAAAAATATCAAACTTGAAGATGATCTAAAGGCTGCTCAAGATATCATTCAAGCACTTCAAGAAAATCTTACTATTTCAAGAAACAAGAGAAGAGAACTTTGTGAAAAGATGCAAAATGAGAATGAAGAAAAGGAAACTCTTAGTGATCTGATGAATAAGCTGAAACAAGAAAACATGACAACAAAGAATGAGATGCAGGATATGACTATGAGATTTTGTAAAGAAATTGAAGATAGAAAGAAGAATGAAGAAGACTTGACTAGAAGACTGAATGATGCTGCAAATGAAAACACAAGACTTAGTTATGAAAATGATATGTTGAAGACAGATCTAATGCATGCACAAAATGACTCAAATGAACTCATGAAACAAAAAGGTATCTTGGAAGGAGAACTAGCTGCTGTAAATCAACATAAAGAAAAATTCAAGAAAAGTTACGAAGAACTTGGTGACTTGTTGAAGAATCAAAAACCTAATGGTGACACTAATGGTCTTGGCTTTGAAACTGGTGAAAGCTCTGATACTGCAAACACACGGGATCATGGCAAACCGGTAAGACAACCTACTGCTTATAAATTTAATGGCAAATGCTTTAACTATAATAAGTATGGTCATAGAGAATATCAATGTAGATCTAGAAATTATCAGAATACCAGTACACCCACCGGTCAATGTTCAAAATGCAACAAAGTTGGTCATAATTCTGAAAATTGCAGAATGAATGTGAGATGTTATATTTGTGGAAGATTTGGACATTTATCTAATCAATGCAGAACACAAACTGGCATAGGTTATGGAAAGGCTATTTAGAAAAATAATGTGACTTGTTATGCATGTAACAAAATTGGGCATATTGCTAAATTTTGTAGAAGCAAGTCCTCACCGGTAAACAACAAAGGTCCTAGTTTGAAAGGTAAGGAAAAGGTTGAAGAAGTAAAGCAAGAATTCTCAAAACAATGGACCAGGAAATCAGAACTAAATGTTGATAAGAATACTCCTCCACTGGCAGAACATAGTAACACTCCACCGGTAGAAGAAAGTAACACTCCACCGGCAGGAGAGTCTTCATCCAACTGAAGAAAATTCCCTTGAGGGTTTGGCAAACAAATGAGAAATATGCTATTATTTTCTCAATTGATGGTAAGAAGTTAAAATTACTTCTATACCGGTAGATATGTTAAGTGGGTACTTAATCGGCAATCATTAAATGTGGTAGTTGGCAGATTGACATTATAAATTTGTGTTTTTGGTTCCATTTTACTTCACCAAGCACTCAAACATTCAAAGAGCGTGAAATTACCAGAGCTAAGGCATTTCGAGCAAAGAAGCAAAGCAATTCAGCAATCAATCTTTCCAAAGGCAGAAAAAGGTATTTATAATCATGGCATCCTCTTCTGTACCTAAATTCATAGCAAACCCTACTATAGTGGAAGTAATCAAGTGCCCTAGGCTTGTTTTTCAGTTAGTTCTTGAAATAGAAAAGAAGGATGATAATGTTGGTGCTTTTTCTCAAATCCCCAAAGGAGTAGTTTTTGTAGAAGACCCTAGGATGTATATTCATTACCATATAGAAGAATTAGGAGATGAAGAAATTAAGAACATGTACAAGACTATTATTTGTGATGATTCCGATAATGTGAAACCTGAACACAAAATAATTGAAACCCTAGGATTCACAAAAATTCTCTGCATTCCGGAATTCCCTAAGGAAGTGATAAGGATAGTATTGAGTAGGGTTCATGGTGAATTTTTTTGGCTAGATTCAATTCACAAAATTACTAAGGAAGTTGTAAAAGCTATAACAAGGTTACCCTCCACCAGTAACAGACTTGACAAGACAAAGGTCTCAAATGACCTAGTAATGAACCTAACAGGTGCAACATCCGACAAAAGGTCTTTAAGGGTGAATGATGTAACTGACATAAATGTGAGATTCATTAGCATGATTCTAGGCTACAAAACAACACATGCAAACAGACTAAATTTAGTTTCCAACTTATGCACAAAGAGTGCTCACAACATGATTAAGGATAATGTGAAAATTGATGTGTGTGAATGGTTGAAGGATGAATTAATTGACAATCTGGGAAAGATCAAGAAGGATAAGAAAGGAACATTCAAATTTGGTAACTTGTTTTCTTAATGCTACATATAACCAAATAGGTGCTCGATATAGGTAATAAGAACCTTGGATTTGACATACCGGTAGGCAAACAGTTATCTGACTTATTGAACAACATGGGTGAAAACAGAGAAAAGAATATTAATGAATACTTTCAAGCATTAAAGGCCAGAATGAACACTAGAGTAAGATTATCACAAACAATTGTAGATAAGTATAAGGATGAGATCTAGATGGAGGCAGTTATCCCAAGAACAATTTGGGTTACTGAAATGGGCTATGAGACAGATGATCACATCATTGAAACATATGCAAAATCCCTTCTAGAAGCACCCAATGAACCTAAGGAAGAAGTATTTGGTAGTGCTGAAACCATTGAAAATCCAATTCAATCCAAGAAGAGAGTGAAGAAAGGAGAAGCAACAATGAGGAGAGGTTCAAGGAAGGCTAAGGCTATCAAAGAAGATGTACTTAAACAAACCGGTATCACTGAAGATGAGTTACAAGCACAACAACCAGTAACTCACCTCTCACCGGTAGCAACTTCTTTGGAAAGTAATATGCCAGCAGCATTTAAAAGAGTTGTGAGGAAAAGGGAGCCTTCATCGGTATCCACACCTTTGCCTAGAAGAACCAAACAAAAACAATAGGCAGTAAGGTCCCCGGCTAAGAAGATAACTCCAAAGAAGAAAAAGTTAGAACCAAAGAAAAGGACTCAACAAAATATTGCTCTGATTGACAAACTGCTAGATGAAATAAGAGAGGAAGGACAGTTGAAAAACATCAACAAATTATATGATTCACTATTAGTTGATGATAAAGAGAAAGTTGAAAATAGTGTAATTCTACACTTGGATATCTACAAGAAATTTTTGATGCAAATTGTAGATGAAGTACCGGTAGAACTATTTAAGAGACTTGAAGCCAGAAGGCAAGCTATTATAGAGCTTGACAAGAAAATGAAAATTGAGAAACTACTTGTTGTTTATCTTGTTAACTCACCAAAGGAGATAGATGATATGATCTCTGAGGCTAACCAGATAGTATTCTCAACTACACACTAGCATGTAGCACTTATGGTTGGTAGAGTAAATGAGGTTGTAGAGGAAACTGCTAATGCATGGGATATATTCCTTATTGATTTTGTGCATGAAAGAAAAAGAAGAAGAATATAGAAACCCCAAACCAATCAAAGTATATCAGAAAGACAAGGATAAGGGAAAAGGAAAGGTTGGTGGACCTCCAAGCATCAAAATAATAGATAATCTACCCCTATCATCTCAAGATACTCCACCAGTAACAACAACTAAAGATCAACTGGCTGATGAGAGTATGGATATATCACAAGAGGATACAAATCCTAATTCTAAGGTATTATATACAGTAGATGTTAATACTCAGAAGGTCAACATTGTGGTAGATAAGGACATAACCGGTAAGACAGATATGGTTAGTGAGTCACCAGTAACTGATAAAATAGATAAATCAGAAGGTAAACCAGCAGATGGTAACTCAAAACAACAGGCAGAACAACAAACAGAGCAACAAGCAGAGTAACAAGCTCCAGCACAGGAATAGGTTAATACAGAATCAGTGCCACCAACAACTGCTAAGCAAAACAAACCATTTCTTAAGGAAATGGAAACACAGACTGACCTACCAGAGGTCACTGAAAGCAAGGATATTGCTCCCACTGGTGGAATTCAGAGTGTTGGCTCTTCAACTACAGGATTCAAGACAACAAATGTAGCTAAATTTCTTTTAGACTCTATAAAGAAAATAATAGATTGCTGTTCACAGGCATATAAGGCTATAGATGACACAATTCCAATTTTGAAGATGATAGCTCCAAAATGTAATGGGATAATAAGGATTCTTTGAGTCAACTTGACACTTTGTCTAGGTATATTACTGACAACACAGTGACAGTTGAACAAATAAAGGAGGACGCATTCAAAGAGAAGTTAGAAAAGGAAAAACAAAAATTCTTTGAGGAACAAATAAAGAAGTGTACAAGGCAGTTTGACACACTTCTACCAGAATTATGTAGCACATTAAAGGAATTCAAAACTTTGTATAGAGATACTTGTAAGACTAACTTTTTGACAGTTGATATAGACAAGAAGATCAGCAAGATATAGGAGGAAATAAATCAACTAGCTGACAATTTCATTAATTCATCTGATTCATTATCAGTTTTTGAGCAAAAGATAACACGTTTTGAAGAAGAATTACTAAAGCTATAAAGAGAAAAGGAGAGAATAAAAAGTAAGGCTAAGGATCTGAAATTAAGACTAAGTCCAAAACTGGACTACCTAGCATCCTTAAGGAAAGAAATATCTGATGCATTGGTACAAGGACAGAAAACACCGGTAGAGGAAATGCAACACCTCACCGGTACAATTTAGAGGACAGAGGCCGCAATAAAAGATAGTAAAAAGTTTATTGAGAACTTGAATCTAGTTTTGGTATAACTTTTTCAGATTGTAACCAACCGATTACAAGGTTGAGACAGGAAACTACACTCTATTGACACTTTGACAACCTTTGTCATTGATGCCAAAGGGGGAGTAGTATTATGAGAAAAATCCAATAACTTAGGGATCATCTGCTCAAGGGGAGCACACATTTTTGGTAACAATTTTTGGACTTCATTTTTTGGATACACTTCTGAATTTTTCTCATGAGTGTTGCCATCAATGCCAAAGGGGGAGATTGTTGGCAAATGCACACTCCAATGAGACATTGTAGGTGATTGAAGGTTTTATCATTGATGGAAACCTTACAATCCTATGTCACCGGCAAGGTAATCCACTGGCACCAACAAAGTTAGATTCTACACCGGCACACAGACCACCAACACCGACAGTGAAAGGAAGCATACCGACATAGAAGCCGACAAGAATTTTGTTGTTAATATATTTTGTTTATTATTGTAAAATCATTGTAAGCCAACTTGGCAAGTTGTAAAATGACTCATATATATAAGAGATCATTGTAGAACAAATAAAAAAAGAAAAAAGATAATATATAGGCGAAATAAGGCAGACCTATTATGCAAATTATAGGTTAAGGGTTTATGTAAGAAGCGGAGCTATAAACCGATACTGGATCTAGCATAGTAGATGCTATTTTGAAGTAGTACAAGACATTGGATTTATATAATCTATTTTGTAAGTCAGTGAGACTTCCGATTTTGTAATTGAGCAATGAGCTCTAGGAACTTGGCCTTCCTGCATGTGCAGGCCCCTCTTGTAGCAGTAATATTCTCTTATTGGCCAGTAAGTGAATATTGTGGGTCACAAATCCCACCGAGGTTTTTCCCACATAGGGTTTCCTCATTAAAATATTGTGCTATGGTGTGTTTTTCATGTGGTTGTTTTTGTCTCTGTTTATTGCATTATTTTCTGTTTACCAGTACAGAGTATTAATATGCTCTACATGTTTTAAGTTAAGAAAATCTTATAACCGGTTAGATACTAATTCACCCCCACTCTTAGTATATGTGGGAATCCTAATAATATAAGGGTCTAAGTGAGTGTTGTAGTGTACTCTAAGGTCTCCACCTCGCCACTATTCTTCACAATGGAAGGGATAATGACATGCTTAAACTCTAGTCTAGCCAAACTCAATGATGCCCATTTTTGGGCATGTTGTACACCCACTCTATCCTATAAAATCCCCCACCTCTACCTTGACACTCCCACATGTCAAAGTAATTAAGGATCTCATTAATAAAAAAGTCACAATAGATCCCTCAAAAATTATTATGGTACCTGATAGTTAGTGCATGAAGGATGGTCAAAAACCATCCACCACCTATCCAAAAAAGTATTCCTTATCCCATAGTGGTGGCACCAATCGATAGGGAATCTCTTGTATGCACTATGTAGGATTTCATTGGTTCATGGGTCAGTGAAGAATGCACAAGTTAGATTCCAAAAAAAATCAACCTGATGTAAGACAATTTATCTGAATAAAATCATCTTTTTTGTTCCTCTTGTTAGATCAATTGTTGATTTTCCCACTCTCTAATACTATGTATGAGAGAGAATAGATTGAAATAATTTGGTAAGGTTGGTCTTATGGGACTTTATTATTGTTTGGTCTTTCAACCTTGCAATTAATGTCTCAAACTCATTTTTATTATTGTCTATTTAGCATATTTATTTTTCTTATTTTATTGGAGGATGTCAAAAAATTGAAGGGGGTATTTGTTGTGGTTGTTCTAAAGGAGAGTTTTGAGGAGGGTGAGAACATGGCTTTCATAATTTTGGGGTGCACCCTTAGAACTTTAAAAATTAAACAAATTTCATTTAAAAACTAATTCAATATATCTATGCAATATGATTTCTACACTAAAACACAAAATACTTAACACTTCAACCTTAGTGATGTCTTCATAGCATTTTGGCAATGATATGGAAAAGGGAAGATAAAAATAGGCTCTCCCATAATGTGAGAAGACTTGAAAAGGTTTGTAGGCCATGGGTTTACAACAAAGAAATAATGTAGTGCCCCTCCCTTATTCATCTTTCCTTTTTGTGCATCAATGGACTATATTGGCATAGCTTAGACTATTTTGTGATGTTGTGATTGGGTATTTATGGATTTACTTATGATTTGGATGTTTCTTTATTGCTGATAGACATATTATATTTGTAGTTGACAATATGATTTTATAAAGATGATGATGGACTCTTATTTCATGATTTATATGTACTAATTTCATATACATGGTTTGTTGAGCACAAGATGCCACTGAGAGAGGGGGTGAATCAATGGTTTCCAAACTTTTCCCTTTTCTATCCTATGTGTGTATACTACTTAACAAATCTGACATAAAGAAGACATACCAATTAGATGGAAGGAGGACATAAATGAAACCACACATAAAAGGGACATCACATAACATCAGATGTATGAGGAAAATGCAAGAAGGGAAAAACCTCAGTGAGAAATGCTGCTAGAGACTACTACTCCAATCTAGCCTCACAATGAAAACCTCGGTTACAAAATTTAGGGTACCAACACAAGGAGCACAAACCCCTACATTGAGATCCAACTTAGTGATTACATGTTACAAAAGAAATTTGTAACTCTCATGCAAGTCTCTCCACCGGTTATCCTCTCTCCAATTCTCTATCCGTTCTCTACTCACCTTCTCACTTCTGCAACCTTATCTCCTATTACAACTCACTCTCTGTTGCACCCTTATTGGTTCAGCCTCTTCTTCTTCTCTATCAATTCTTCTCTCTATTGTTTCTCTTTTCTCACTGTCACACTACTGCTAGCCACCATCAGTCTTCTTCACTCAGTCAGTTGTTTGCTATCTGATTACTGTTGGTTCTCAACTTACCGGTTCTCTTCTGATTCTCATTGTGTTGTTCTCTATGCAATCTACTATGCCTCTTCTCTATCGGTTCAATCGTCACTGATGCATTCCTCTATCAGACTTGATGGAAGACTACCAATTTCCTCACTCTTGCTGGTTGAACTCTTCAAACCAGTTCTCTCTCACACACTTAGTCACTTCTATGATTGTCAATGAGAACTTGACTGATTGACTCTCTGATTTTTTCTCTTTTATGTAGTAGCATCATTTACATATTTTGTTTGCATACTTATAACCAAGCTTTCCTACCTAAACGTGAGTTTGAACATTGGCATGCTAGGGTTTTTGCCATGCACTGAACCTATATCAAGTATCATCTTTGATCATTATGACATATCATATACAATATAATATCATGTCCTTGATTGTTGATTAGCTCCCCATCAATGAGCATCACCATTCTGTTTACCTTGTGATTCATGTCTTCTATCTTTATTTGTCTGTAGCATGATTTTTGGCCTTGTGTCTGGTCAATCATGTGCATGATGCAGTTTCCTTCACCCACTTTGTTATCCAAGATAGGTTTGTACTGGATCTCTGTTGATTCCTTGATCTCGATCTACAATCCTCTACCATCATTCCTCGAGCTTCGTAGTCATTTTAAATGTTGGACCAACCGCCAACGACCTCACCTACACACCACACCGACTTGTGCATGCATGCTACTTCAACTGCACATGGCCCCTTTGTTGGCATCCACCTTGGCTCACTGTGTCAGTTCAAATTGGTCACCGACCAGTAGCACACAACTGGGTTCATCTACCAGTTCACAAACCTTGTTGATTATACCCTAATCGCTTTGCCTTCACTCTTGCACTTTGCTTTTGTTCTTGTGGAACACCTAAACTGGTCAGCTCTCTTGCCAACCTACCTCATGCACATCTTCAACAGATAGGAACCTTCCACTTCTTCACCTTGTCAACTTTACCAGTGGACATACTTATTGATAGCCACCTTGATGACACCATGTCATCAACCTTCAACAATCTCCATCTTCAATCCGGTTTCTCTCTCTAACTGCAACTGCTTCAACTTTGCCTTCTTCATCACTAGACGAGTTCTCCTATCAACTGGTTTGTCAAAGTAACAAACATATCCTTCCTTCTCTATACCAAGAACTCATCATGTCTACCTAGTTGATCTGGTGCATATCTCTGATCTCATGCACCTAAGGCAACTTAGTGTTTCACCAATTGATCCGGTGTGAGCCTGCAGTCACCTATCATCTACTCTTTTGTATTATCTTGGAGGACTATGATGCATGCCATGCATAGTAGGAGATAAGTTCCACTTACTAGTGGGAGTGGATCCTTATCATCTACATCCAGCATTGCACCAATATGGCTTCCCTATTTGAGAAGACACATCTTCAAATAGGCACATGCGATCCTGTTAGGCACACTCACTGTCAATAATCTCTTCATTTGGTGACTACATCTTTATTCGGTGGGAGTCTTGTTGTTTCTCATCCAAACATCATACCAATTGGCATATTTGCATTAGCTCATCATGCATATCTGCATGCTAGTTCACCCTACTTTCTCACTTGTTGGTTGGCAACAATGCACTACTAACAAAACACTTACCAATTGTTATACTATTTCGGTCTCTAGTCCTTATATCTTCAACACAAGTCAACACTAACTTGTGTATCGGTGACTCCTATGATCATTATGATAGTTGAAATCAATGATATCATTTTTGGAATGCATCAATGACAACACTACTCATCAATCTCCCATACCAGTTGCATTCCTATACCGGTTGACATCAATGACAAAACAATTCCAGCATGGTTAATATTTGTTTATGGTGATTTGATGATATTTAGGATGTAATAACCCTATTGATAGTCTTGAAGATGACCTAGTGAAAATCATCATGCCTTAGGCAAAATGCTGGTCATTTCTTGATAAATTTTGTGTTTGGTCATATGATTCAGGCTTAGGGTTTAGGGTTTTACCCATTTTTGTTTAAGTCTTGGTTAAAACCCCTAAATGGTTATAATTTCACATTACCTTTTTCACTTAGGTATGAGGGTTCTAATAACATTGGTAGGGCCTTTTTATGTCCTTGGTGTTTATTTGCTCAGCAGTTCTTGTTTTTCCTAAGTCTGTGTCCTTTTTCTCCTACGCGGGTTCCATTTTAATATTTCATCGGCTGCATTAAATTTTCTTAAGTCCAACCTTAAGTATTGTTGTCGATATCTTTGTGATAACAGTCAGGCTACTTAAGTTTCATATTATCTGCACATGTGTTAATGGACGAAGATCTTTTAATCTTGATCAAAAGATGCTCGGTTGTTAAATGGCTAGAGAAGGTGGACACCATGGCCAACAGAATAAATCTTGAACAAATCAGATGGCTCTCGCTACCCCACAGTCAAACATGCTCAGGGGATAATGACCGATGCATCATGAGATGATGCCATGTGTCTAGGGAAGACCATGATAAGCTGAATGGTGGGGGGGGCCACTGACGACAATGAAGAGGATGATGAGTTGGAGGTGTCACGTCATGCTTTTTATGTATCCGCTTGCCATAAGAGATGGTCAATGCCTGATTGGATAGTATGAATCATGTGATATACCATCATGGAGAGAATCAATGGTCCAGTTTCAAACTTGGTCCAAATATGAATTTGAGTCATTTATCACTCATGTGAGGAGTAATGGTGGACAAGATGGTGACTCTTGGTTCTAGAATGATAATAAATCCCTTTTCACAATCATTCTCGACTCACAAAGAAATTCAATAGTGACCAAAAGGTGATTCCAGAGCTAAAGAAGATCTGAATGAGTTCTTGTAGTGCAGAATTGGGGTTCACCCAGTACATATAAAGCAGTAAGTTGTTAATTTTCCCTTATGTGTTTTCAAAGCTTTTGAAAGCTGTGAATTGTGTGAGATTGTGGTGAAAGGATTGTGAGTTGTTATAGGGTTAAAATCTTGGCATAAAAGGGGTGAGTTTTTTCATTTTTCTATGTTGATATATTTTAAGTCTCATGTTAAGCCCTAGTTTCCCTCCTTTGTTTGTCGGTAATTGTTAAATGGGCCCTAATCAAGTAGGATGGTTCCCTCATGAAATTACTTAGGACAGACAGAGTATCTAAAGAGAAATCTATTTGATGACATTCTTGACCAATTAAAACCCTCAACAAATGATAAGTATCAGGGGAAGAGGTTGATACAAGGCGAAACCCTAGGAGAAGAGTTAGTTGATAAAGCATATACTATTTCAGATGACAGGGTACCCATGACTAGGGTGGAGATGTTTAGATTATGGTATGGACAGAGGAATTTGCAATCTTCATTTTCAAGTGCATGGCAATATGATGGGCAATTTAGTGGTGCCCAATATATTCATGGATGTTGACCTTCTCAAGGAAGTTGCAGACAGATATGACCCCGTTTCAAGAGTAATAAGGGGGAATGATGGAGAAGTTTTGTTGACAATTTGAAGGGAGGAATTCTAGGAAATTTTTTATTTGTATGAACCTTATGCCATCCTATTTCAGGTGGATTTGAATAAATTAAAGGCTGAATACTACATAATGAAAGGTTTCATTAGAGCCAACCTCCTCCTAGCCCATTTGGTGAAAGCAAGAGACACAACATACCACATTGTCCCAAGTTCAGTGGTGCCTTTTCCTATTGGTTCTTTCGCCAAATATTTGTTGGCCACTTTCTTTTCTTTGTGCCAGGTTTTAGGTTTCAACCCTATTACAGTCATGCCATCGGATTTCATGTATATAGCTATTCAGATTCAACATCCTGATTTCACAGTGGTTTTTGACTTTTCACCATATCTTGAAGAAAATATTCATTAGGGATTGCTAGATATTAAGAATGATATTTTAGTACTCATTTTTATTGGTACTCATAATTAATGCATATGCTCTTATATAGAAATGTAGACTATTTTGAAGGTACTATGAATCTTAGAAGAACAATTGATAATATTGAGATATCGGTGCAGCTATGGAGTATGGATATGTCATGGGATATGCAGGATGCTAGTTTTGTGAGATTTGACAATAGTTTTGCTTCTAGATTGAGTCAAAGATTAATAGTGAATCCACCAAGGATTCCCACACAGCTGCATGATTTTGTAAGACCAAAGGAAAGGCTGCCACTTATGAAAATTGAGCACAACTAGGGGTATATTATCCCTTATCCTGTTAGTACAGTTATCAAAGTTTAAGGTTTCCCTGGTCAACTACATGTATTACCTTTTAATGTCCCTTTGAAGTTAGGTTTTGCTGAAGTAATCTAGAAAATAGGTCATATACATGATAAGGAGCTAAGGAGTAGAGGCAAAGCGACCATTTTCCTAGATTATACTATCATCCCATACTTTGTCATTATAAAAGGGGGATATGTGCATTTTGATAAGCTTTTTGCACCATATCACTTAGGGTTCAACACAGTCAGGCACAGTGACCCAGAGGGATTCTACAATATTTTTAGGCAAAGAATAAAAGGAGGCTGATTGCCTCATGAGCACAATTTTCCTGAAGATATAATTAAAAATGAATTTGATTTTATGAACCAAGATTGGAGGAAGGAAAAATGGATAGATTTCAGGAAGCTAAGGACTATTATATAGAAAATGGATCCCAGTTATGATCCATTAAGAAACTTCACTCCATTCCATGCCAAATTTGATTTTGTCATGAACAATTTTGATGAGTTAATTCTTGCATTAAATGAGAAGAAAGCCAGACTTGAGGAAATCCATGCCCATCAAGTTGAAAGAAGAAGAATGCAACAACCTACACCCATCACACATAAAGAAGCATCCCCGATTCATCATATGCGGATGAAACAACTAGGCTCACCTCCTCCTCCACCTCACAGGATAGATGGGCTAGAAGAAAGTAGACCTAGCTATGTGCCCCCTCCAAAGGGTGGTATTGTGATAAAAAGAATAAGAGATGAGCTAACTAGTGAAGAAGGGAGTGATAGAGGTAGTGACAGTGGGAAGTTTGTAAGAAGGAAAGGAAAGAAAATAATGAAGGTAGAGCCAGCCTCAAAGGTGTAAGTAAGACTTTTAAAAGGGGTCAAGATCATAGATCTTGAAGATTCAGATAAGAGTCCCTCACCACCACATGTGCCTTTTTCACCTCCAAGACAAAATGAAGAAAAAAGAGAAGAGCAACATTAGGATCTATGGTGGATGATGAGGATGGTTGAAAGGATGGGGACCCATGGCATCGGGACCCTCCTCTTGTCCTTAAAAATAATGAAGATTCTTCAAAGTTGGGTCTCGAGATTTTGATCGCTGATTTGGAAAAGACGTCAGAGACAAAGGCTCTCAAATTCTGGAATAGTCTATTTGTAAACAAATCCACTGGTAAATTGTCCTTTCCCTCTGTGTAAGATATTTCTAATATAAAAATAGGCAGACAAGCTATTGCAGTACTAGATGTGGTAAAGAGGTAGGTTGTTAATTTTTTTTTTATTTTGCATATTTGATAAATTTTATTTACACTTTGAATTTAAAATCATTGATTTTCATTAGTTTTTTTTATTTTTTGTTACAAATATATCAGATTCTCAAAATCTAGAACCACAAAAAGATGAAAACCCACAACAAAACCCATAAAATACACCTCCAACTCCTCCTTTAGAGCATACACCAACTACATAGGAGCAGTTGCTTAATTAGTTAGGTCAAAACACTACTAAAATAAGTAGAATGATTAATAAATTGAAAACATCTAACCTTGAGCATCATTTATCCCTAGCCACTAGCCTAGAAACATTAGCTAGTGGTGTCACTACAGTTTCCACTTGGATTACAAAATGGGGAAACTATAGGGATAGGTGTCATGCATTTTATGAGAATGGATTATCATATGAGGGAGTGAAAAATAGAAACATAAGTAAAGGACAAATATGTGCTCTTTTTGTTGATCCTAGAACTGGTGAGTCCTTACCTCTTAATGCAAAGAGGTTTCACATGCATTGGTGTACCAATGTGCAGATGAGGAATCTATTTTGTAATAGGTGGTGGATGGTCTTTGATGAACCACCTTGTAATAATTATGAGGTGCCATTGTATTTTTTGAGGAAAGTATATTGTGATTTTCTCTTGTGTAGGAGAAAAAGTGACACTAAGCAAACATGCCCTAATCTCACTTTCAACCACACACTTGTGGAATATGAAAGAGCCTAGAGGTATCACACAATTGGCTACTTCTTCTTGTGGAAGAGAGAGACACGGGCTACCTATTAGGATTTCTATTCCTTTGTTGCCATTGAAAGATAAAATGATGCAAGTTCAATCCCTAACCCCAAAGTGCAAGTATGAACTAATAACAAGATTGCAGAATTGAACTTAAACAATGAAAAGCTATAAACACAAGGATAAGACAAGAATGAAAATGCATACCTAGAGTTAAAATCTGACTGAAAATGTTCGGGACGGGGGCGCGGGCGCCACTGTCCTGATTCTGCCCCTGAAATTGCTCCGAAAACTGTTGTTTTGCACTCTGGAAAAGCTGTCAAAAATGCTGAAAATGCTGTCTGTCAGGAGGACCAGGGTGCCTAGCGCCCCTGTCCCAGGGACCAGGGCACCCAGCGCCCCTGTCCTGGTAGGACCAGGGCGCCCCATGCCCCTGTCCTGGTCTTTTTCTCTAAAATTTGGTGGGAAGGTCGGTCTCAGTCTGCTTCTCTCGGATCTGCAACTTGCGGCGTCGTCCGAGTCCCGAAACCTGCACTTATATCTAAAAAGGTGTTTGGGCGGCTATATAGGGTTTTGCCTTAGTTAAACCCCCGCTTCGGTGATTTCCACCTCCACGAATAGCCAAGTTGTATTGTAAAATGTATTGTGTGTGCAGACCTAGTGTGTGCGCAAGGTCCTAAAATGCAAGAAAGCAAGCTAGAGCAACCTAGAAAGTAAACCCTAATTGCTTGTAAATGATAATGTAAATGCTCTAAATCAAGATACAAAGTGATCTAAAGCATGAATAAAGGATATTTGAAGCTTATGCAAAGACATGAAAACAACATGAAATCATACCCAACCCTCAAGGGAGGAGTACAAGCCAATCTTCAGTCGGTAATCTCCTATTGTTCTTCAATGTCTTCCAAGCCCTAAATGAATGAAATTGATGAATTCTTGATGGATGGATGTTGAATGTTGTTGAAGTCTTCAAAGATCTGCTCTTTCGCTGCATAGAAGGTCCTCCCCAAAACCCAAAATTGGATCTCTTCAAATGAGGAAAGAGAGCTTTTATGTATGAAACCCTAGGTCGCAAATTCGTATTTTGGTCGACCTAGAGATTGAATATCCCGCCAATTTCTTGGGGTTAAGCTTTATTTTATGATTGGATCGTGCTCCCAAAATTTCGGGAAAAATGTCCAGGACCATGTGCACCGGGCGCCACGGTCCCGACAACTTTTCACCGAATTTTCAGGGCTGTCAGATATGATGATTTTAGAGAGAATCCCGAAGTTACAGGTGATTTCGAGATGTTTTGACCCCTGAAATCAAGCCCCCAAGTTCAAAATAGGACCTAATTAGGGTTTTTGATTAAATGATGTATAGGAGGAATAAAATGAAAAGGGCACACTTTAATGAAAGGGCCCAACTTTATGATGTTGGAAATGATAAAATAGGACCTTAGAACTAATTAATTTAATTAATTAAGTGCTAAAGGGGAAATGCAATGCAAAATACAAAATGCGCCAAGACGGGTGCTAAACTAGGTGTGAAATTGTACCACCCTAGCAAGTGCCTACAATTTACGACGCTACATCTCCTTAATGAGAAGCCTAATTATTTTGACATGAGAGAGTTTCATGGTAGAGGTGGCAGCTCTGCCCGAGATTGACCTTGAGCTCATAAGGTATTAGACTCGCAGAGTCATTGCCCCTAGCACCCAAACCCAAGGTGCATGTGACTGTCCCAGTAGCCCTGAAAGAGTTGATGGAGCTACAGACTCTTCAGACGGCCACAACATTGACTGATGTGATCATCCAACATGGGACACAATTAGCACACCCTCTTGTATCGGATGATGATCCATTAGCTAGGGCAGCTGGCGCTGGTCAGCCCATTCAATATGTGTGTCCCACTTGCTCAAGCATATGCACAGGGATGGATGATGAGGCCACTGCAGATGGATCCATAACCCATTCATGCATGGTTTGCAGGAGTAGATGCCAGACCAACATGACTAAGGATGTGGCGTTGACGGATGGATTGATGATTATGTTGTTTGATAGTGTTGTTAAACAGATTTGTCCCTTTCAAGAAATTTATTTATTCTCTCTAAACAGAGATGTGACTCTTGTAAGCCCGATTATGAAAGGAAACAAATTACCAATAGTTGGCTGAATTAATTAAAATTCAACCTCTGCATTAGAGGGCAACTCCTTGTATGATTTGCAATGAATGTAATACACAAATGAAATGTTGACACTTTTTACTAGAAAGCATAGAAAGGCTTTAGCATTCATCCATCAACACAAAAGAATGATTTCAAACTAAAACAAAGGAAATATTTCAAAGATTCAACTGAGTTCACAGACTCTAATTCAAACACATTTTCACCTAAAAAAAATTCAGAGCATAGAAAATGCACAGTAGTATTGATGTCTAATTGATTCTCTCTCATGCTTCACGGGACAAGGGGGATTAGCACAACTCAATCCATAATGAATCTACTAACAAGTAATGGAAACCATGAATCCAGAAAAACATAGAGATAAATGATCATAAGAAGATATCATGCCCATAGCAAATTTATCAAGAAATGTTACTAATCTTCAATCACACAGATTCAAAGATTGCATATCATAACACTTTATTGATAGTCGACTATTCCAGTTTAAAACAATTCATAGGAAAACCAAATGAATATTATCTGCTGCTCAAAAAATCATAGTTTTTCAGACCTTAACAAAAATAAGCTTTCAAGCTTAAATAGCCTCCAGGATCATAGTTTTTAACATGACAAATTTAAACTTTACTTTAACCAAAGGTTAAAGAAACTGTTTGCTAAAACAGGAAAGAAAAACTAAAACAACAACCACTATGAGGCTGACAGCTCATTTTTGGATTAACTATGCTTCCACTGTAGCAGAGGAGGTTACTAATCTGTCATGCTTTTCCACAAAACCACGCCATTTTGTGTGTGCCACCGAGAAGCTCAAGGTGACCTGAAAATAAGGAAGACCAATGTGTTGAATCATTTGCTTCCACACCTCCTTATCCATGTTTACTTGTGCCACTCTTGCCTTGTGTACCTCCAAATGATCAAAATAGACTATGAGCATCGATTTGATCCTATCCACCTTTGAGAAGTCATCAATGGTCAAAGATTTCATCATCTGAATAGATTGTATTCTTTCTTGAAAGATCTTGGTCATATCTGCGGCTGCCTCAATTGTCTTAGTACCATCTTTCATGAGCTAGATGTCGATGCACTTCAGATCCTTCTTCATTGTATCAATCAAGTCAATCAATCCTCTGAGAAATTTGGTGGACTCTTCATGACCTTGTTTAATGATCAATATACACCACTCCACATTCTTCTTTGATACATACAATACATTATCATCCAGATTTTCTACTAGTTTTTCGGTGAAGAACTTCATCACTCCATATTTTTGTATATCATTCATTTGCGCAATGATCGCCACCCATTTGATCATTTCTTTCTCCCAAGCCACTGTTTCCAGCTTTAATTCCTTGCTCACAGTCTCAACATCTTTATAAACCTTCACCAGATTGACGATGTAGTTTGATCCCTGTTGCATTATAAGATCCAACCATTTATTGAACATCTTTGTAACTATTATGTTCCTTTGAACTTGGTCCAACATCTTCTAATTGGCTAGATATTTAGGATCAAATAATATTGGTATCTGTGACAAAGGCTGAGGGTTTGGATTATGGATAGCATTGATATACTCAGCCATTTGGAGTAACGGCTTGCTTCAATTCCCTTTTATCTTTTTTATCCTTCCATGTTCTTGAAATTATCCTCTTTGTGGATGATTCCAAATGCTTAACATCCATGACACACAAAGCAACTCCCAGGTCTATCTTTTCAACTACAAAATCCTCCTCAGTAGCTTTGTCTACATCTCTCCCTGGAATTGGTTTGGTTATCTCGGTCGTCCAGTGACCTCTTTCTTCATCCACTTCAAGCATTGTCTGCATCTTGAGTTTTTTCGGCTTTGATGCCTTTCCCAAACATTTGCTGACCATGTCTTCCATAGGAATTGTAATCGGCACTACACTCTGTTTCTTTCCAATAGTAGCTTCCAACCATCGTGGTGTGTTCACAGGCTCTTTAGGTGGAGGAGTTGTGTGTATATCAGGTGAAGTGACAGTGACCAGGGTGCTCATGGGGTCTTGTTTACATTTTGCTTCTTTACCCATGTCCATTTCCTGTATCACAAGTTCATCCAAATCCTGTTGATCCATTATTACTTCTAACTCTTCACTAGGGTCTAGGTCTACAACAACCTATTTTAAAATGGGCTCCCTACTCTTCTTCTTACTTATAAATTGAGTTACTCAAGCAACTATGGAACTTGATGATGACCCCTTTGATCTCCTAGGTTGGATTTTCTCAACAATAGGCCTTGAAACACCTGCAACATTAACAATTTCATTAGTGGAAGAAATGGGAGATTGAGTCACAATGTGTGAATCAACTCTTATTTCATGTGAGGACATGTGAGATCCCTCCTTAAACTTTTGATTTCTCAGCCATTTCTCTGTTCAATTTATAACATTAAAAGTTTTGGTTTGATGTCATCCTCCTTTCTATCCCAATCAATCTCTGGAATTGGCTTTCCTTGAACCTCTGTGCCAAACTCTACATCTAAGATATCCTCCCCTGTATCTTCTTGTACTCCAGATATATTGATTGGAAGCTTCATGGTAATTATTTGTTGCAAAGTGAACCTTGACCAGGGTCTTTTCCTTACCTCAAATTCTTCAGTGCAATTCTCCTAGTAATCCTCTAGCTGCAGTTCAAGACAAAAATGGTTGTCCATAGTTAAATTTTCAATGGCATAACCTCTACTATCAAACTTAGGTCTTGCCACATAAGGCTGTAGGTTCATTCTTTTGAATTCCAAATCCAGGTTCAAAGCATCAGATACGGATTTGTAACTATAATGTCCAAGTTCAACAGGGAATATAAATCGAGACTCGCTCTTTGTTCCCAATATCTTATCAATGTAAGCTAGATGCCTGCTCACCTCTATAAGTGCATAACTGTCGAAGGCATACCTAGGCAGTTTGAATGGTTGACCCTCAAAAACACCTACCCGTAGGTAAGTGAATTTGGGAAATTGAATAAAGAAGCTACCATATATGTTTATGAACTCCATTTCTTCAATAGACATTCTCTTGTTCACATCCCCATGGAGCTCAAAAGCAAGTTTTCCCATGAAAACACCATTCTATCTATCAATTTTCTCAACATGTCGTTGCTGCTGTAACAGGGGATAATAATTATACACCATCCCATCTACCCAAGGTTCATTAAGTAGACTAGGCCAATCCCTTGTACAAGCTAATATGTAGAAAAGATAAGAGGACATATAAAAACTTGACATTCCCACAAAATTACTCAACCCTTCATAAAGTCTTTCTGCAATTACTTGAGACCAATCAAGATACCTGTCACCAAATAACAACACCTGGATGAAAAAGTACATCTAATCATCCCAGTAGAAAGAATGTGAGTTTCCCTTCACCCTGTTCAGAAGTATCACAATATCCCACACTTTTGTGATGAAATGCTCTCTAGTCAGGGGCTTTGGCAGTCATGACCCTCCTTTCTAAACTTTCAGGAGTCAATTCCTAGCAATCACACTCCTGTACTTACTTTTCTTTTCTAAGAAATAGGCATATGAATTCCCAATGGTCCAATCCTCATATTCATATTTGTGTGGAATTCCCATTGCCGCCATTATTGTTTCTCTATTGATACTGACTAGCAGCTCACCATTACTAGTTCTGATGCATCTGTTCTCCGTATCATATCTATTCATGCAAGCAATCACCAAATCCAGACATGGTACGACAAGCGGGAATGCATCAGCTTCAACAAGACTGCTTTTCATTATTTTCTCCATCATTGAACCAGTTTGAGGGTTCTTGGCTCTCTCTAAGAAATCTCCTAAATCCAAATGAACCAAGGAAGTATCTTCTAGCTTTGGTAATATGCTCACTAGACACGAGGTTCGACTAAGCTTCAGCAATATTGGTCTCATACTTTCCTATCTATACTTCTAACCAAGAAATTCTTAAAACAAGGCAGAATTTTACTCCAACAATTTAGGGATTTTCTTCCTATACTGATAAATCTTCATAACTAAAAGAAACATAGTTTAGGAGGAGTCGTCTAAACTTACCCATTACCACCATGAAAATTGGAAACTTTCTTAGGAAATTAGAGCTAGTTTTACCTTCGACGCCTCCAATTTGCTCAAGTATAACAGTTGCAACCCTTACAAACTATGGAAATAATTCATGCATTCCTTTTGAATAGATGGGGAAATATCTATAAAGCCACCCATGCTTCATAATAATTCACTCAAACATGCGAAGTAACTATGAAATGACTAAAATATGACACCTTCTTAATTATCCATCACTTCCGCACAAGTAGTTGATGCACTCATGATTACTTTCCATATTTAGAATTTTAAACTGCTGAACGCTGGGAATATTCCTTCTTGCCATGCCACTTTCATTATCATCAAGGGCCTTAAAATTAGATTTGAAGTGAACTTTTGAACCTTGAACCATTTCACAAAGAGTTCAATGGTTCAAATTCATTAAAGAAGTACAACAACGAACAAGCGGCACACCACATTACCGGGAATGAGCAACAACAAAAGATTATTAAGCAAAATCCTTGAAGCATTTGAACCCTTTGAACCGCTTGAAAATTGGTTCAAAGTTCAAGTTCAGAAACTAACTTAAAACATATAGACAACCGCTCGTTATACAACGATACATTTCCGTGACATACAAAAGATATTTTGAACCTTGAACCAATTTTCAAGCGGTTCAAAGGGTTCAAGTGGTTCAAAACATATAACAATAATGCGCTTACTTTCATGAAGACAAAGACCGCTAATGACTTCTCTTTTTTTCCTTTCTCAAAAATGCGCTTTGAACCTTGAACCTATTGAAATTCTTAGAAAGATTTCAATGGTTCAAGTACGAAGGAGAACAAAGGGACCCAACAGAAATAAAGGCACAATAAGGTAACCCGCAAGTATGAATATTCAAAAAAATGAAAAAGTTGCAGGGGAGGCTAACAGATAGTCAGCCATAGACACAAGTGTGTTGATTTGAATTCAAAACATTTTATTTATCATTCACTTAAAATTTGTAATTGTAAATGAATTTTCATTTATAGATCGATTTAAATTGATACAAATAATATGAATTTTAGGATGCATCAGCGACATCTGATATTCCTCCCGTAGTTATTGCAGCTGCAACTTCGATGCCTGAGGTATAAATTTTGTAACATCTTAAAATAGAATAGTACACTTTGAATTCAAAAAAATTACAAGATATACTAACTCCCTTTAATGCTTGACAATTTTTTGTTTTGTAGGCATTGTCAAGGGACCAAATGTCCCAGCTTGACAATGTCATGCTCTCAACGATTGATTTTGGCCTACAGAGCTATGCGGTATCATATTTTGTACACCTTATTTTATGTATTCTTTTGATGGAGTTTATGCAAGTCATTTAATTTTAGATTTGTTAAATTATGTTTAATATTATTTGTACTAATATCTATTGTGTTAATTTTGTTTTTTTAGGGTACCCCCTCCATGTCTAGGCTTGGTCCTCAGCAAAAGAAATCCTCAAGGATGCCTAAACATGGGAAGAAGGTAACTGAACAAATTTTTAATTGTATAATTATTTGAAAAGGTTGAAATTGTCTTAGTTGGAATTTATAGATTGATTAGTGTTTTCTATCTATTTTATATACAGTGGTCATTGAACTTTGTAGATATGTTGAATGCACCCGATATGCCCAAGGATCGAGAGAGGGTGGAGGCATGTATCTCTACTTTACTATCTTGATTTGATGATTGTATGCATGTGTACATGTGAAATTGGGATGAATTATAATCTTATCAATTTTCATATACGAAATATCCATAGCTACTTCATCAATGGCGAGCCCTCCTCCATGTACTGGAGAAGCATCTTAGGCTATGGTATAGTTTTTTTCTCTATATCGTAGATTTTTAGTGTTTTTGATGTATATATGTTAGTACATTGTATTAATTGTATTTAATCGACAATAGCCCCCTTTGCGGTTCGGCCATAACTTGGAGCCTTTGAAGAAGGTATTCAAGAGAACTCCTAAGGCTGACAAGGAGAAGATAGGGAAGATAGTAGATCCTAGATCAGCAGATGAGGTAATCTACATTTCTATTGCAAAGAAATTATAGTTAAATACATAGTTATGTTGATAATTGTGAACTATTTTCTAGAAAAGGATTCTAACTTAGCTTTTGAATTGTGGTTTTGCAGCCACCTATAGAGCCACGTACTGCATCGAAGAGGCTCAATTTTGATGATCCACCACAAACTGTATAGGATCATATAGTGTTAATTGTGATCATTGAATGGCCAATACATGTAGATATATTATACATTTCTATTGTATATCAATTTGGACATGGCATATGCCACATTTTTGTAATACTTTATTGACTTGGAATACATGCCTTTTTTGATATATATAAATATTGATATTCGATCCAATAAATGTGTATTGCATTCATTATTGTGCATTTCATTGATATTAATAGGCATTTTCAATACATACAGAATTTGTTCATTGTGTTAATTATTGTGCATTTTGATATATATATAAATGATTAAATAATTATTGATACGGTTAAATGATTATTGTTGATCATTGTATTTGGTGGCTTCCCTTTTATAAAGGTAAATGAATATTTGCCTATGTAATCAACAATATGAATATAAACAACAAAAATCTATGATATAAAGCATTGCAATCATGGAATATGATTTGATAAACTTTCTAAAATATTGAATTAACCCTACAAAACTCCTTGTCTCAATGAAAATTATATTCAATGGTAATGGTCAGATTTGATACATGGTAATGATCACTGGATGCTTTTGATTCCTTTCGTTTATATTTGTCAATGTGAGTGGTGCGATAGCACCCTCATGCTCGCAATGGTCAAATTTTGGTTTTCATATTGTTCTCCATTTTTTTATCTAAATAAGGTGATTTGGGACCATTAATGGTCATTTGAAGTTATTTGTGAAAGTTTCGGGTCATTTGGATAAAAGATGTAAAAGTTGCTCAGTTGTTGTCAAACTTGTCAAAGTTGCAAGGTAGGCTAGAATTGATTTTGTTTGTTGTGGGTACAAACCAACATCATGAGTGCATCTAGGTGGGCAAGTTTATGCTAGGCATGCTCCTATTGTTCATCCCAAAGCATCGTAACGTCGAGGGCCATATCCTACCGGTGTGATCTCTCAAGTGCCCTGAGTCCAAAAAGTTGTCAAACTTTGACGGACTATTTCTCCTAATCCAGGACACATATGATCGATTAGTTTGGACTTGTAGGGTCACATGAGTCTCTTCTATAATGGCCTATCTCAATTTTTGATGACAGAGTCATTTTCAAATGGTAGCATTTTTTTGCCTGCTGCAAAAATCGTCAGTCGTATGCAATGCAAAGTTGCAAGATAGGCTAGAATTGATTTTGTCCGTCGTGGGAAAAAACCAACATCATGAGCGCTTTCATGTGGGAATTTTTATGCTAGGAATTCTCATATTGTGCCCACCAAAGCATCGAAACATCGAGAGGCATACCCTACCGGGGCGGTCTGGAAGTCGCTTGACAACTTTTTTGACAATAATGATAATATTTTCTCAAATTGTATCTAGACTCAATCTATGACTCCCATGACCCAATAATGACCCAAATAATTCTCCAAGATTATACAATGTACAACAAAGATCTCCATGATTATTGCTTACTTCACATAAACTCAAAACCCTTAAGATATAATCAAGAATGGTCATGATTGACCTTATCACATCACATAAACTTAAAACCCTTAAGATATTCAAAACACAGACACATATATTCACATATATTCAAAAAATAGTCACAAAACATAGTCACATATACTAAAAAATGACTCTAAATATGGACAAATCAACTCTTGGTTATTTAAATATACAAAAAAATGTGTTACAAATCATCTCATGGGCTTTTCTACAAAATTTGGCATTTAAATATGTGCGAATCAGGTCATCACCATTTAAATATACAAAAAATGAATATAGAACAATTTGCCGATGATATATACAAAATTCTCAAAATCATTCTACCCTGAACCATAGAATCAATCAATGGGCCTTCTGGATCATCTCTAACCTGTATTGTGTCAAGTAATGCCTCATGGTCAGATTCATGAAATTTCCATAAAATTTTGTTATGAGGTCTACCACGATACTTAGTCAATACAATATTTGTTGAAACAATAAGGTTAGAGAAATGGAGAATATGTTTGTGTGTTTCAAATTCCTTGAACAACCAAACATCAAAATTATTGATAGGGTATCTCCTAAGCCATGTTCTAAAACTGGTCAACACTTACGGAGTCGTATTTTAACATTGGTGCATTGCCTTATTTTAGGTTTTTTGCATCGCATTAACATTTCTTCTATGTTGCGTACTTGGTCTTTATCATTTGTGAGCATTGAGTCCTTCTTCTGCATTCTTCATTTGTCTCACTTTCAAATTTGGTCTTGTCGATAACAATCTTCAGTCATGATTTTGATCGATCTTATCCTATCATATCAATGTGCGTGTTAATTTGTCATCATTTTGGACATCGTCAATCCTAATTAGGGTTTTGTCCTCTTTTCAATCTTGTCATCTTGCGATCGATTCATCATTGATCCTTGTCCTTCGATCAAATTGTCATCAATCTTGTCATCTTGCGATCGATTTGTCATCAATCGTTGTCATTTTCAATCTTGTCATCTTGCGATCAATTTGTCATCGATCGTCGTCCTTCTCAATCATGTCAATTTGGATCAATTAGTCATTGTTCCTTGTCAATTGGCGCATTTATCAATCAAATCATTTATTAGTATTGGTCCTTTTTTAATCATAATCATGATCGAATCGACATCAATTATCTTTTGTCAAGACCTAATTGTCATCCTTGCATTTATAATTCATCTTCTAGGGTTTCATGATTTAGTCATTTAACCTTGTTTGTCATTTCCCCCTCTAGGTTAAATAATTTATTTATTTATCCTAAGTCTTCTTGTCATAATTAAATATTTATTTAATTGGTTAACTAATTCCTCCCTCTTTGTGAATTAATTAATAAATGAAAAATTGTTAATTAATTCACTTAATTCCTAATTTCCTCATTTTCTAATTTCTCCTAATTCCTAATTTTCTAATTTTCATCAATTTTCTAATTTCCTAATTTCTAATTCATCTAATTTAAAATTTTCTCCTATATTTCTCCTAATTTCATGGGAATGACATAGAAAATTTGTCATAATTTGTCATAATTTGTCATCAATCAATTTTGACATAGTAATTTGTCATAATTGACAATCAATCTTGCATAGAAAGTGTCAATTTGTCATAATTTGTCATAATTGTCATTCTTGATTTGAAATTTCCTTTCAAATCTCTTCATTCTAATCTTGTCATTTCTCTAATTTATCTATAAATTGGATGAATTTCTTCAATCAAAGCCCCTGGTTGAATCAATCATGCTTCTAGTACCCTTATGCTGTCGTCTCATCTTGTCAATCTTGCTTTCACATTAGGCTTATGCACTTGAAGGTGAGATCCACAAAACAAATCAATTTGAAGGAGAAAGAAGGACAATGGAGCTGCATGAAGGAGACATCTGCATTTGGTTTTCTTAGATTTCATTTAGAATGTCTTGTCTTCATGTTTTCGTTGAATGTTTTTAGGATTGTTATCACTGCATTTTAGTTTTCGTGATTGAACTAGGCTAATTCTTATTTGCTTTGATGATTCCACATTTCCTAGCTACATTAATTGGTGAACCCGACATGAACTAACCCCCTAACTAGGCTTTTGAGTGCTTTTGAGTTGATTTATAGGTGAAAAAACCCAGGAAATAGGGCAATTCAGGGGTTTCTAGGCACTTCTCCACTTGTGTAGGAGCAATTTGCACCTGTGTCAAGTCATCTGCGCCTCTGTCAAATGGATCTAAGCTTGTGTCAAGGACTTCTGCGCCTGTGTCAAAGGGATCTACGCTTGTGTCAGTGCATTCTGCACCTGTGTTACTGCATTATGTGCCTATGTGAGACATTCTGCGCCTGTGTAAGGCCATAAATAGAGGTAAAAAGCAGTGTTTTTACTTGCAAATTGCTATGTTTTGCATTCTGTTTCTACTTTTTGGTTTTTCTTTGGTACTGATTCTCTGTGCAGCACCTTGGCATTACACATGACAAAGTCAAAAAATGAAACTACTAACACATTTTATGCAGGTTCACTAGTCAAAGACTAAACAAATTAAACTTCTAACTTGGTGATTTTGCAGGTTGCCTTATACTCCAACTAAACTTTGTGTTTGTAATTCATAATTAGGCACCTAGTATGATTGCTAAGTAAGATGGAATGAACATGTGTTTACTTTGCTTGTTGAGTTTGACATTGGAGTAGGAGAGTATGCTCTCATCCTTTTTAGGGTGATCAAAAATCTAGATCTTCGATACCATTCTCATGTCTTGAATTGTTTGTTACCTTTAGAGGGCCTGCCTTCCCAACCATTTGCTTTCTTTGGCAAGCAAGTGACAATCGTGAGAAGGGAACGACCTAAAGTGAGTACAGCTAGAGTACCTTGGCATTCTAACTCACTATAAATAAATACCTGATGGGTGAAAGCTTTGAAGGAAGGGTTACGTGGGAATTGTAGTTACTTGGGAAGTGATGACCCTTGGACTCTTTCTCATATCAACATCTAAGTAGGGCCTCACAATCTAAATCATGCTTGCGCAACTACATTTTTTTGGTATCTTGGTGGGCTTAATGTCTCAATCATGCTTGCATGACACCAAGGAGTAACGCTTAACAAAAATCCTTACTAAACACCTTGTATTTAGAGGCCAAAAATCCTTCTAGTTGCTTGAGAAGGACGAGTTTGGATACTTGGAAGAGATACTAAGTTTTCCATGGGGAGATTTCCATGGGGACTGATGCTTGGCTGCCCTAAGAAGTGAGTGTCATGGAGGGGAGCCCGTGGGGTCAAGCATCTATGTATTCTCCTTGAATCCCATAATGAGTCTACCTCTCAAGTACCTACTGCCCTTGCCATCCATAAGAAATGTGTGAATGAGCATGATTGTTTTGAGTCTAAGTTAAAATATCTTGTCTTGTTTACTTGTCAAAAGTTGAGTTGTGTCTCATTTCAAAACCAAGACAAAATTGATTCAAAACAAGGTTAAACACAAGAATATTTCAAACTTCAAACACCTTCAAACATGGTTGTCAAACATTTTTCAAAATCTTGTCTCAACATTCATGTCACTTAGATTTAGGTTTTCATTTTGCAAAGTCGTTGTCAAGTACCAAGGTTAGGTTTTCACCTAAGTCATACTCCTTTCGCATATCAATAAGGGTCATCCATTTTCATGTGTCCTCTTGCATTAGAGTAATACCATTTCATAATTCAACCTTAGGTTTTGCCTTAGGTTGACATTGTCATACATTTGCATGTGCATACCCTAGGTCCCTTCATTAAGCTTAAGTCATTATCATATCATATTAGAGTCATTTGCATAGCAATTGTCCCTTTGCATATAGTGTCAAAACTAGGTTTTGTCATACTTGAGTAATCCAAATCTTTGAATAAACCCTAAGTCATTGTTAAGAAGTCTAGACCTTATCAAACTTTTGTCTTTTGTCATCAATGTCATTTCGTCAAACCTAGCTTAGTATCCAAGCATATAGGGGAGACATTGTCATTTTGTCCTTTTGTCACTTTGTCATTTTGTCCTTTGAGGTCTAGACATCATTTCAATTTCCTAAGGGTCTCTTTTAGATTTGCATTCCAAAAAGTTTGTCAAAATCTTGAAAAACAAACAAAAACATAGGTTGCATTCTTGCCATAAATTGCATTTTCATCTATCTAGTTTGCATTTAGTTGCATATCATATATTATCCTTGAAAAATTCCAAGAATGTTGCATTTGCATAGTGACATGCCTGTTGAGACAAGGTCAAAATCTAAAAAGATGGGTGAACCAACGTATCAACCCATTGACAACATATCAAATTCACAGTTTCAAACTAGTCAAACAGTACAAATTGAAGGTTCATCAAACACATCATTACCACCATATGGAATGGTTCAACTTGGACCACCTCCATTATATGAACCAGTGTTTGTACCCATGAAACTAGGACATGGGAGTGTTCCACCAACACCAAGGGGAAATGGACCTTTTGATTGGAATCAACTGAACCTGCAACATGATATTCAAACTCAAACATTATATGAGGAACAAACTCTTTCACAAGGATTTGGTTTAGATCAAGGCATTCAACAAGAAATAAATCCAAATATTTTACCAGATACTTCATCAGATTCCGATGCCTCTGATGATGTTGATATGTTGCTTCAAGATCCAAAGTTGACGAAAAAGATGGATAAATTCTTGAACAAGGTCTTCAAGATGTTCCCACAAAAATATCTTGACATGATGAGTAATGTGACCTCCTCAAGTGAGCAAATCAATGTGCAAAAACAACAAGGTGGTGAGCTGTTAAGTTTCTCTCTGCATTCAAATGAAGAACATGTGCAACAAGAAACTCAACCTACCTTGATGAGTAAACGTGCTTCAAAGTCATTGACAGTGACTATTCCTCAAAAGTCACCATTTGAGACAATAAATAATCCATTATTTAACACAGCACCTGTAACACAAGATCAAATGAGGACCACACAAATATTGACAGTTGTCCCTCAACAAGAAGTGGTTCCTCACATGCATAAAATTGGATCAAAATCTAAGATGCAAGAAAGATTCATGACTGGAATGCCTGATCTCACCAATGTCCAAAACAATTCTACAATGCAACAAAGTTCCTATGTCCCACTAAGTTCAATATATTTACCAAACACTCAAGTACCTATTATACAGATGATTGTGACAGATCCTTTGATAATGGTGACACAAAGAGCTACAGATAGTGGTTTGCACCAACAACAAATGTTGCAACAATTGAGTAATACACAAAAGGTACAATCAAATGTGCAAACAAACAATACTCAACAACAACAATATCGCATTCGACAACAAGTTACAGCACCCTCTGCACCATTACAAGTTAATGCAAACTTGTAACCACCACAATGGATTGGACAAACAACATAGCAAGTTAATGCAAGTGCCATACCCCATCTTAAGGAGAAACAACAAAAACCACCCAAACAAAGTTTTTTGCAAATGATGGGATTTACACCGCGACAACAACAATTGGCACAAAGTCAACAAATTTTGATTCATTAGCATCAACAACAACATGTGCCTCAACTAAAAATGAGGAAAGCTCTGACGACTCAGAGTATGAGAGGAGCAAGAAGAGGAAATCAAGACCCTCTTCTTCTAAGAGTAAAAAACCCCAAAGCAAACCCTTGATTAGTATTTCTTCAGAAGAAGAGGATTCTGATTTCCCTAAGGAGAAGAAGAACCCTAAGGGAGTGCTGAAGGAAAAAAGTAAAATCCAAGCCCAACCCAGGAAGAAGCAAAAGAAAACAGAGGAGACTGGCAAAGATCCAGAGGACACAGGCAAGGAACCGGAAGAGGACAAGCAAACAAGAACCCTGGAAGCTGAACAAAGCTTGGAGATGGAGACTATGGAGGAGACCCTCAGGGCCGCTAACACTATTTCTGCCCTCCATATTGCTAAAGATGAATAGATAACCCCTGGTAAAGTTACTCCTTCTCCTGGTCCTCACCCCGAGGCCTTGAAGGGTTTTATGAAAACCATTGAATGGCTTATTGACGGGAATAAGCATACTATGGATGAATACAAAAAACTCTGCAACAGAGTCATGATCCTGGAGACCATTAACATTGGAGAGGGGAACACTATGGCCAATTATATTGAAGATTTGAAGAACATAGTTGCCAAAGCGGAAGACATCAGAGATGCCTTTAATCCCCGGTTTGAGAAAATTGAAAAGGAGATATAGGATAGAAAAACCCTGGAGGAAACTAACAAAAAAATGCTCTTGGATACAGTTGCTAAAGTGGACAAGATAGAGGAGTGCCTTAAGAACATTGCGGAGCAGAGTCTCAGCATTTTGAAAATCTCAGCCAACAACACCCATACCCTCATCAGCAAGCTCGATGATGGAAAGGAAACCTAGGAAATTGACCTGGATGCAGAAGGAACCGGGGAAGCCCAAGGTCCCAGAACTTGCACCCATGGAAAGAGGAAGGAAAAGAAAGTGAATAAGGACCTGGAGGAGCTAAAAGCAGTTGGGGAAACCTATGACGAGCTAGTGACTAAGGCAGAGGATCTGCTGAAGAAAATTACTATGTAGTGTCTCCTTGGGTTCTTTGTTGTTTTTTGTTGTTTAGCTGTTTTTTCTGTTCGCTGGGTTTTTGGACCAGTCGCTTTGTATGAGGACTCTATTTTCTCAGCTTTTTATTTTAACTATGTTGTATTGGTTTTGGGTCCATAAAACCTGTTTTTCATTCAATCAGAACAACATGTGCCTCAATATGTGCCAAGACAAACAAGCTATCATACTTCACAACCGCAATTGACGCCTGTGCAATATCAACAACACCCTCAATTGCAATATCAACCTAGGCTACAAATGATGATTCCACCACAAGAAGCATAGCAACAAGGTCAATATCAAGGCATGGCACAACCACAACAACAAGAGGTGTACCAAGAACATTATATGCCGGAGACACCAGAGATGGCAATTTCAAAGCATCAACAACCGATCGGAAACACGATGTATCGACAAAGAGTACCCACTAGGATTAATGATGGACCTCCAAAATCTGATACAATTTCACAATAGCTTGAGAAGTTGCAATGACAAGTCGATGCATTAAAAACCAAAGGAACAAAGAAGTTGTACACAGATCAAGATTTATGTCCTAATCCCTTTGACAAGAGCTTATACATGCCTCCCTTCGCTAAGCATTTTGAGGCACCTAATTTTGAGAAATATAAAGGGAATGGCAATCCAAAAGATAACATTAGAGCATTTTTTTGTGGCTTGTACTGAAGTGAGTTATGAGGAAACATATTTAATGCGCTTATTTGCACGAAGTCTCATGGGAAAAGCCATGGATTGGTATTCACATCTGCCAGGAAATATAAAGACTTGGTCGGAATTGGCTCAAAAGTTTATATCTCACTTCGCATTCAACATTGACACCAAGCAAAAGCAAGGTGAGCCATTAGTGACTTTCTTGCAATGATGGCGAAGCTTGTATAGTCATTCTTCCCTAGATATACCTGAAGAACAACAAGTGAACTTGTTTATCCAAAATTTGGTCCTAGAAATGATGTATGAACTCAAATTGAAAAGTCCCAGTACTATTGAGAAACTCATTAAGAAAGGGATGAACATTGAAACTGCCCTTGCAGCTAAAGGAATCATTAAGCTCAACAAAGACAGTGACAACACAAACAATTCCAGGGACCGAAATAGATTTTGGTACAAAAACAAGAATGTCACTAATGATGGAGTTGTTGATGCAAGAGCGATGAATGCAAATCAACCCCCATTCACAATTAAGAAATTGAGTGCTCCTAATATGTCAACTATGGAACAAAATCAAACACCAGCGAGCAATGTTACTCAACAGCTACAATACCAGCATCATACTCAACAATATAATCAACAACAAGGTCAGCAACAAAACCAGCAATGCAAACCTTTTCAATTGAGGGATGGGCCTCCTCGACAATTTACACCATTGGGAGAGCCTATTGAGTCAGTAATGAAACAATTAATACAAGCAAAATTTATCAAGTTACCATATATCAAGGCAGAACCATTGGTAAAGCCGCATTGGTGGAATGATAATGCCTATTGTGAATACCATCGGTCAAAAGGGCATAAAACTGCATCATGTTTTCAATTGAAACATATGATTCAAGACTTGTTAGAGCAAGGATTAATTGAGGTAGATCCACCCAACGCGACCTCTAACACTGATCATACAATTTTCAAAACTCCTTTGCTTGATCATGACAAGGGTAAAGCATCCTCTTCAAACTCTACCCAAACAACAAATTATGAAAACACTGGTTATAACAATGTCATCAATTGTTTTCGAGCATCAAATGAGTATGTTTCCATCCTAAGAATAAAGGGACAAGATCCTTCTTGCGCATTCACCACTCGTCAATCCAAAATAGTCCTGAAAGGAGTTCCTGCAATTCTTCCCAAACCAACTCCTGCGAGTCAGTATAATCTCTTAGATCATCTGGGAAAGACACCTGCAGAAATATCGGTCCTTGAGTTGTTGAAAATGTCCCCTATGCATCGTGCAGTCCTAGATAAAGCTTTAATTGAGTCCACTGTCCCGACAGACATTGATGTTGACCAGTTTCAAGCCCGAATAGGACATCTAGCTGTTTCCCAACATGTTGCATTTTCTGATAACAATATTTCACTTGATAAGCTCCCTCATAATGATCCTTTACATCTTGAAGTCTTTTTCCATAATTGCAAAATCCGACGAGTCTTGATAGATGGCGGAGCGGGTCTTAATATTTGTACCTTGAGAGTGGTCATTGGTCTTGGTTATACAAAAAATGATATTGATTCTTCCAGAAGAATAACAATCAAAGCATATGATGATGCTGAGCACCCATCTAAAGGGATAATTACATTGCCTATCAGAGTCAGTCGAGTAACAGAAAACACTTTCCTGTAGGTCCTAGACCTTGATCTCCCTTACAATATGATTCTTGGCCGTCCGTGGATCCACACAATGAAAGTAGTTCCATCCACTTATCATCAATGTTTAAAATATCCTTACAATGGAACTGAGATAACAATTCTAGGAGATCCTAATCCATTTCAATTTTGTGCTACTCTAAAGGATTCCCACAGCGGCAAGTCCCAGTTAATAGAGAGGGCCACTCACATAGTTATGTGGATCCTAATGAATTGTTAGAAGCTGTCAAAGGTAAATTGAAGATACAGGACCAAGGATGCGGAGAGTATTCAATGGCTCAAACATTCCTCATTGGGAATTTACCAATATCTCTAAAATCACATGGCAAACCACATTTGTTGCAAAAATAACCTAAGATAGTCATTCACTATCAGCCCCCGACTACATTTACAAGATGGGGTGAACTTGACAAAGAAACTTTGGATGATGATGTCATAGACTGGCTTTATAAGGACCCTACTAAGACACCACCTGTCAGGTTGCCAGTAGAGTGATATGGCCAAGGATTTACTATGCTACAAAAGAAAGGATATGACGGCTGTAGTGGCTTAGGCCCTAACAAGAAAGGAAGGCTAGAACCTATTATACCCAAGATGCGACCTCCAACTGTAGGGTTAGGTTTTGTACCATTGTGAATTGGACCCTCGTCTACCAAAGTGACCACATGTGGAAAGGGGTGTGACTCTGATGATGAAACAACACCTGAGGATACCCGACCCAAAACTGATTCCAATGAATGGGAGTGGAGTTCTTTTTCTTCTAGCTCCTATGCCCTTGACAATGTTTTCCTTGACCCTAATGATTTGCCTATGGAAGACAAACATGAAATAACTCCCTTTCCCAAAACATGTCCTAATGCCTGGATAGAGTCATTCTGGGACCCAAGCTCCAAATCAGATACAAGCAGTTTAGACAGTGATACCACGGATGTTTACATCTTTACCATCTCAGTCCTCTCTCTCCTTAAACCCGATGATGACATGCCCCTCATTTATCCCCAGCTTATCCAACATGACCAACAAGAACCACTCACATTGGACTATTTTCAAAATGATGAAGCAATTGCAGAATTCCTAGGACTACAAGAAGGCATACCACAAGGAGATCATAAGGCAGGATTTGCTATTGATCTGGATTCCACAGCATATTTTGGGGAGTCAACTCCATCTTCCAGTCATCAAAATGAAAAAAGAAAAGAAAAAGTAAAAAATCAAAAGAATAGGTCTTTGAGTGAAAACTGTAAGGCACTCTCTAATCATACAAAAGTAAAAATAAAAGATGTACCTGTGGGTGAAAACCTCTCTAAGGCGCCCAAAGGTGGAAGAGTGGACATACCCCTATCAAGTCAGGATAAATCAACATTTCTTGTGGAAATGACTGAGGAAATCAATTTGGGTACACCTGACAACCCTAAGGTCATTCATTTCGCTGCTTCTTTATCAAAACAAGAAAAGATAGATTTTGTCAATTTCTTTCTTGAGAAAAAGATCAGTTTTGCGTGGTCCTATGCAGATATTTCTGGCCTTGACCCAGAATTAGTCCTTCATCACTTGCCATTAAAAGAAAATACCAAGCCTATCAAACATAAACTCAGAAAGATGCATCCCCAGGTGGCTCTTTTGGTCAAGGTAGAACTGAAAAAATTACTAGATGTGGGCTTTATTAGACCCATTGATTATGCAGACTGGATTTCAAATTTGGTACTAGTTAGCAAGGTAACTTGGGGCATCAAAATCTGTATGGATTTTAGGGATCTCAATAAAGCATGCCCTAAAGATGATTTTCCACTACCAAATATAGACATCATAGTTGACATGACTGCTGGATATGAGATGCTCTCATTAATGGATGGTTTCTCCGGCTATAACCAAATTCACATTGCTCCTGAAGATCAACATAAGACTGCATTCACCTATGCTTGGGATACCTACTGTTGGAATGTGATGCCCTTTGGTCTTAAAAATGCTGGCGCAACATATCAAAGAGAGATGATGACAATTTTCCATGATTTCATGCATACTTTGATGGAAGACGATGTTGATGACTTATTATGCAAATCTATCACAAGAGATAGTCATCTAGCCATCCTGGGCCCAATCTTTGACCGAATGGAGACCTACAAGCTCAGACTCAATCCAAAGAAGTGTGTCTTTGGTGTCACAGCTGACAAATTACTAGGGTACATTATTTCTCATAGAGGCATTGAAGTCGACCTTGCCAAGGTTAAAGCAATAATGGATATGCCTCCTTCCAATCTTCGGCAATTAAGAAGTCTACAAGGAAAGCTACAGTCAATCCGCCACTTTATAGCTCAATTGGCAGACAAATGTCATCCATTCCAGCATTTATTGCATAAAGGAGTCACTTTTAAATGGACTGAGCAATGTCAATCAGCATTTTGAGCTCTTAAGGACTATTTGTTGTCGCCACCTATTCTAATGCCTCCTATAGAAGGAAAGCCATTTATATTGTATATTTCTGCAACTGAAACAGCACTAGGAGTTCTCTTGGCCCAACAGGATGAGAACAACAAAGAGCGAGCTATTTATTATATCAGTCGGACATTAGTGGGCTATGAGTTGAATTATTCAACTATTGAACGGGCATGTTTAGCAGTAGTCTTTGCAACGCAGAAGCTTCAACACTATATGTTAAGTCATCAGACATTGCTAGTTGCAAAAATTGATCACTTGAAATACTTGCTTAGTAGGGCAGCTTTGACAGGTCACCTAGCAAAGTGGGTGATGATCCTCAGTGAGTTTGATATTGAGTACATGGAGCAAAAGGCAATAAAAGGACAAGTCATCGCAGATCAACTTGCAGAGGCTCATATTTATGATGATCATCCCATGTTGACCAATTTTCCAGATGAATCAGTCTTTGCTCTTACATCTTCTAATGAATGGAAGTTATACTTTGATGGATCCCATACCAAATTCAGGTCCGGAGCAGGTATATTGTTTGTCACCCCTCAAGGTGATGCTATTCCAAAATCCTATAGAATAACTTTCCATTGTACCAATAACATTGTAGAATATGAAGCTCTCATCACAGGATTCCGAGTAGCGGTCCACTGGAACATCACACATTTACAAGTCTATGGAGATTCTCAGCTAGTCATTTGTCAAGTCAATGATGACTACGAAACAAAAGATGAAAAGCTTATTCCCTACAAGCATATGGTAGATTTCTTCAAGACAAAATTCACAGCTATCCATTTTAGTCAAGTTCCAAGAATTCAAAACAAGTCGGCAGATGCGATGGCTACGATTGCTTCCATGTTGAATATGCCCCACAATATGGACAAATGTGAATTTTTGGTCGAACAATTGCTTGTCCCTTCTTTTGAAATTCCGACAGTAGATGTGATGTGTGTTCTTGTTGACCCTAACTCCCCATGGTATAATGACGTCTATCAATATTTAAAATCCCAAACCTTACCACCTAACCTTTCCGCTAATCAACGTCGAGCCTTCATCTGATAGATAGCCAAATATGTCATCATTGCCGATACTCTTTACCGTCGTTCCTTTGACCATACCCTCCTCAAGTGTTTGGATTTTGACGAAGCACAAACAACTTTACATGAGGTTCACGATGGTATATGTGGGGGCCATTTTAATGGTCTAAGCTTAGCCAAAAAGTTGATTCATGTTGGGTATTATTGGCCCACTCTGAGAAGGATGTTCATGATTTTGTTAAGTGCTACAAATGCCAGATCCATGGAAATTACATTCATGCACCAGCCCAAGAGCTTCATTTTGTCATATCTCTGTGGCCCTTTTCTCAATGGGGATTGGATCTTATTGGCAAGATTCACCCGACATCTGCAAATGGACACAAGTTCATCATTATAGCCACAGAGTATTTTACAAAGTGGATCGAGGCTATCCCCATGACCTATATCACCGGTGTGCAAATTTCAAAATTCCTACTGAATTATATCATATGTCGATATGGGGTTCCCCTTGCCATAGTCACAGATAATGGTCGTCCCTTCAAGAATAAAGATGTCAAGGAACTCTATGAAAAGTTTCATATCCAACACCATTTCTCCAGTCCATACTATCGAGAAGGTAATGGTCAAGCCGAAGCATCAAATAAAACCATTATCAAGATCCTGAAAAAGGTTGTCAATAACATTGGTCAAGATTGGCCTGTACAGTTGAATCCAGCACTATGGGCTTATCGCACTTCTATCCACACACCTACTGGCTCAACACCTTATTCCTTGGTGTATGGTGCGGAAGCCATTTTACCCTTGGAAGTGGAGATTCCTTCTTTGCGTGTTTCCTTGCAACATCTAATTGATGATGAAATGCATAGAGTCTTCGGTTGCATCAACTTGAGATGTTAGATGAGAAGCGTCAGACAGCCCTGACACATTTGCAAGCATATCAAAACCATCTCCGTCACTCTTATAATAAGAAGGTCAAAGGGCGACACTTCGAAGTGGGAGATCTGGTTTTAAAGGCAACCCCCAAGAATGCACAATCTACTGATGTCATCAAAGGCAAGTTTGAACCTAATTAGGTTGGGCCTTTCATAGTGATTGCAGCCTATGGCTTGGGGGCATATCAGCTTGCCACCCTAGAAGGTGAACCTTTGTCTGATTCTGTAAATAGCATGCACCTTCGCAAGTACTGGGCATAATTTTCTATCAGCACTTCTTCAAGTATGATCCTTAAAAAATACAAAAAAATCAAAAAGCTCAAAAAAAATACAAAAAAAGTGAAAAAAGTGAAAAACAAAGAAAAAGAACAAAAAAGTAAAGAAAAATGATTCTCCCTCTAGTGAAAACCTAGCAAACAGGCGCTTTGGGCAAGTATGATGGTGAAAACCTGGCAAATAGGTGCCATGTGTAAAAAGATCATTGCTTTGTCTTCTATCACGACCTCTAGCTATGCTTTCTCTCTGTAGGTTTATCTTGTCTATCCTTGTCCATATCCAATGTTCTGTTCTAGGCCTGTGATTGGTCAACATCATTGTCTTGCATACTCTGGTTTCTTGTGCATATGTTTCAATCCTGGTCTCTATATATGTCTTTCCGATGTGCATTGGGTGCATTCCCCTTGTCATGATCAATCACTAGAACTTTCGAATCAAATAATGTCCTGAAATAATCCAAAAAAATTGAAAAATGTCCTGAAAAAAATCATAAAAATCAAAGAATGTCCTGAAATAATCCAAAAAAAATAAATTGAATAATGTCCTGAGAAAATCCAAAAAAATCAAAAACTGTGCTGAAATAAATCCCTAAAAAGTCAAATAAAGTCCTGAAAAACGAACAAAAAAATTTCAAAACATCTAAATCCAAAAACAATTTCTTTGGCATTTTGCACTTTGACAATAAATATCCTCTTGGTGCATAAGGCAGATCATTGAGTATACATCCAATGACATGCAATCACACACTGCACTTTAATGAAATCATGCATAAACAGATGAACTTTTTCAATCAAACCAGACATTCAAACTGATCAAAATTGTCATATCAATCAACCTCAAAATCATTTGTCTTTGTCACTACTATCATGGGTCTTATACAGAGTGTGGTATACTCGAAACTAGACTATGTCATGTCTTAGACGGGGTACCGCATGTCCTGAAACCAGACAGCATGATCGTCCTATCAACACTTTCAACTTTTGACAATGAAGATCAAGATGTTTGTTTGACTTGTTGGAATTAGCGAGTCTTATCATTTATTGATTTATCTTCAATAATGTTCCTATGTTGCTCGATGATGTCACTAAGTGATTTAGAGTGACCGGGATGGTTCATGACCCCTTTCTTTTTTGTTGTGATTGTTGTTTGTGGAATGTTTGTCACAAACTGGGGCAACTATATCATTGGGTGTCTATGATAAGTACGTTCACTTTTTGAATGTCGCACATACCTCAACCCTTGATGTATGCACCCTAGGATGCTTCACTCATTCCTTGTGTGCGATGTGTCTGTCTTTTGCAAAAAGGGTTGCGTTTCAGCTCTAGCCTTCAATGCCATGATGCTCTGCATCCGTTTTGCTACATTGAATAAAGGTTCTCACCTACAAAGTGCATTACTGAAAGCAAGTTTTTCTTTGTCTCTAACTGTCCTCTATCTCATTTCTTCTTACTAACATTTCTTCCATCAGTTCGGATAGTCAGTTCGGTCTAGTGCTCCAATTTCCCCAAACACATATGCTGCATCCTGCATTCATTGGTTAGTACATTTGCATTATATCAAACATCACATCAAGCATCATATCAAGTATTTTATCCATTTCATATTATAAATGCATCAAAAACACATAAAAATACATTCATACATGGTGCATAAGCCATCCATACATGAAAAGTAAACACATACGTCATAACCTATTGCATCCCATCATATCAATGCATGTCATATCATATATCAAAATAATATCAGAGTACAAAATTGAACTGTCTATCCTCAGTATGGCCCATAGGCTGACTACAAAATGTCAAACTACATATGTCTCTGTCGTAAGGAGCACGTGCCTCTGTCATTGGGTGCTCCCTCTGTCCTCCTCATCCCTGCCATGTCTCAAGGATGGTGTCCCTCCTACCCCAGGTCCTGGCTGTGGTGGTCTCATAGGTCCACTCACCCCCATGCTGCTCACTAACCTCCGAGAGCGTGCCCTGCTCTCTATCCTCGATCATGCCTGATATGATGCTTCTCTTTGCTCTAGTGGAACTACACTCTCATATAGTGTCCTCCAATGGCATATCTCCTCTCCGGTCTCTACCAACATCTATGCCATCTCACATGCACTGGCATCCCTAATCGACCCAATATACTCAGTGACTCTTTGCCCTTCTTGCTGTGCCTGTGCTATCACTGTATCTTGAGTCATTGTCAATCTGGCTATCTCCACTCTGAACTGATCCTGCTTTGTCCTCAAGATGGCATTCTGTCTCTCTAATGTTGCAATGTGATCATCCTGACTCGCTATGGTAGCCCTGCATATCTCCATCTCCTCTATCCTCGCTGTCTCCGTCTCTATGGGTATATCCTGCAATGACTCCTGATCAGCTAAATCTGGCTCATCCTCATCATCCTCTCTATCCTCATCCTCATCCTCATCATCCCCTCCATCCTCATCATCCTCCTCATCATCCCCTCTGTCCTCATCATCTCCCTCCTCCTCTCCCATGAATGGGAAGTCCTCCTGTCTCCTCGGTACCGGAATATCAGGATCTGTCAATGGCACTGGTCGTCGTCATGCAAACCATTGCTCATACTCCTTTGACATCCCGACGTCCACCACATCTGATCTCCAATCCCACTGTCTCTGCTGTAGCTATGTGAAGTCAGCATATTCTATGTGTGGCTGAATCATCCTTCCCCACTGATTCGTCTCTCTGTGAGATCGGGCAAAGTGTGCAGTCCCTCTAGGTACATCCTGCCTCTCTCCAAACTATCCTCTGTCTAATTTCTTCTTACTAACATTTCTTTCGTCAGTCTTGGCAGTCCGTTCGATCCTATCATTTTCTATCATTCTTATCGATCAATTGGCCTCTTTTCTGGATGTTTTCGGCCAATTCCTCAAGGGGGCATGCATATGTCATTGTCATTGTCTAGGGCATTTTCATTATTGTTCTTTGAAACAACGCTTAATATCGCATTGTCTCAAAGAGGGGCAAAATGTAGATGTCTAAAACTTGTCAATGCTTGCGGAGTCGTATTTTAACATTGGCGCATTGCCTTATTTTAGGTTTTTTGTGTCGCATTAACATTTCTTCTATGTTGCGTACTTGGTCTTTATCATTTGTGAGCATCAAGTCCTTCTGCATTCTTCATTTGTCTCTCTTTCGAATTTGGTCTTGTCGATAACAATCTTCAGTCATGATTTTGATCGATCTTATCCTGTCGCATCAATGTGCATGTTAATTTGTCATCATTTTGGACATCGTCAATCCTAATTAGGGTTTTGTCCTCTTTTCAATCTTGTCATCTTGTGATCAATTCATCATCGATCCTTGTCCTTTGATCAAATTGTCATCAATCTTGTCGTCTTGTGATTAATTTGTCATCGATCGTTGTCATTTTCAATCTTGTCGTCTTGCGATCAATTTGTCATCGATTGTCGTCCTTCTCAATCATGTAAATTTGGATCAATTAGTCATTGTTCCTCGTCAATTGGTGCATTTATCAATCAAATCACTTATCAGTATTGGTCCTTTGTTAATCAGAATCATGATCAAATCGACATCAATTATCTTTTGTCAAGACCTAATTGTCATCCTTGCATTTCTAATTCATCTTCTAGGGTTTCATGATTTAGTCATTTAACCTTGTTTGTCATTTCCCCCTCTAGGTTAAATAATTTATTTATTTATCCTAAGTCTTCTTGTCACAATTAAATATTTATTTAATTGGTTAACTAATTCCTCCCTCTTTGTGAATTAATTAATAAATGAAAAATTGTTAATTAATTCACTTAATTCCTAATTTCCTCATTTTCTAATTTCTCCTAATTCCTAATTTTCTAATTTTCATCAATTTTCTAATTTCCTAATTTCTAATTCATCTAATTTAAAATTTTCTCCTATATTTCTCCTAATTTCATGGGAATGACATAGCAAATTTGTCATAATTTGTCATAATTTGTCAATCAATCAATTTTGACATAGTAATTTGTCATAATTGACAATCAATCAATCTTGCATAGAAAGTGTCAATTTGTCATAATTTGTCATAATTGTCATTCTTGATTTGAAATTTCCTTTCAAATCTCTTCATTCTAATCTTGTCATTTCTCCAATTTATTTATAAATTGGATGAATTTGTTCAATCAAAGCCCCTAGTCGAATCAATCATGCTTCTAGTACCCTTATGCTGTCGTCTTGTCTCGTCAATCTTGCTCTCACATTAGGCTTATGCACTTGAAGGTGAGATCCACAAAACAAAGCAATTTGAAGGAGAAAGAAGGACAATGGAGCCGCATGAAGGAGACATCTACATTTGGTTTGCTTAGATTTCATTTAGAATGTCTTGTCTTCATGTTTTCATTGAATGTTTTTAGGATTGTTATCACTGCATTTAGTTTTCGTGATTGAACTAGGCTAATTATTATTTTCTTTGATGATTCCACATTTCCTAGCTATAGAGGTCTACCACGATACTTAGTCAATACAATATTTGTTGAAACAATAAGGTTGGAGAAATGGAGAATATGTTTGTGTGTTTCAAATCCTCGAACAACCAAACATCAAAATTATTAATAGGGTATCTCCTAAGCCATGTTCCTGTCACGACAACAGGCCCTACTAGATACTCAATACCCTCTCCGTCAATGATTGTGGTTGTCAATTTTCTCTTAGGCTTAATACAACAACACAAAAAGTAATTTGTTCCTTCTTTATTGTTCTCTTTTGCAACAACTAAGTACACATGACCTGCATATTATAGAATGATAATTAATACCAAAAATAATGTTTGATACAATAAAATTAACCCAAAAATCACCTGGTTCCACTAGGTCGGATACATGATCAAAATCAACTGATGCTTCCATCAGGTTCAACTACAGTGCTCTGGGAATTTGATAAGTATCAATGGGAACCAAAATTCTACAAGACCATTTGTCAACCCACTCTTGTGATTCATATTCTTCCCACAATATACATACATGAAGAGAAAAAACATACAATCTATCTAGTATAAATTACTGGTGAACTTGCATTTGAACTTTGAAATGAGTGCATGTCATTGGATCCTACAACTATACAACAAGGTTGATATTTTTCAATGTCAGATTCAGTGATCAACCAAAAATATCTATGAACCATTGACGTACCTGCATTATCTGGTCCCATTGTAGAGTTACACCATCTTACAATTATTGCCACATCTATCAACTCAACACCACCTTTGTACTTCAATTCTTCTCTAGCTAGTTCTATTTTTACACATGCTCCTGCACCATCATTCTCTCTCTTTCCATGTCCAACCTCAGTGAAATTCCAAACATGTTGTACACTGCTTGTCACATGCATCCTACTCAACCAATAGAAAATCCTTGCACTCTTTAATTGTGAGGTGCAATTATCTAACCATATTAAGTGTTGGTTGTATCGTATGTTCCTTTCTCTTAAACTATCATAGAAAACTTTAAAGCATCTTTGCACAAACTCTGATGAATGTGTATGATTGTCACTTATGTAGAAGTTATGCTCTCTTACTTTCTATCCTCCTTTGTGCTATCATCTACATGCATGAATACTATGTGTACAAAAATAGAAACTTGTGTACAATGGTAATACATAGATTGCACTTCATTTTGAGGTTGTAGTGTATAGTTTCTAGAAAAATCAACTATAGAGACAATGGTATCGAGAATAAATGTGCCCTTGCATAACTTGAATTGTTCATCTAACCACCGAGCTCTATGTGTATACATTATGTACTCATAAACTAGTTTCTCTTGAAATGTTCTCATAAAATCAGCTACACATGTGTATTTTTTCACTAACTCACATCTCTTCAATTATTTTCCATCTTTAGCCCCATATGTCATTGTCTTGTACTTTCTAAAAGATACTAGTTTCTTACCAATTTCCTGTGTGATATCCAAGTAGCACAAGAACCTTTCAAACACATCATCCTATAATAAATGCAACCATCATCTCTTTTACAAAACACACATGAAATAAATTCTCTTGGTGAATTAGGAGGTGGTTGTATATTGCATTCCTGCAAAACATTGTTAGTGTGCAAAGGACAACATATATGATGATAAATATCATAGTGCATGGAAAATTCAATATGCATCCTACAACAACACGTGGTGCGTACATGATTAATCTTAACATAAAAAGGTTTTCCCATTTCAAAAAATCTTTGACTAATTCTTATTTGAGGAAAATTTTCAAGGAGTCTTTCATAAAATTTTGTTTGAGTCATATCCAAATAGTGTTTGGCATGTGGCTCACAATTTCTAGATCTGATTCATCTTCTAACAACATCTCTTTGTTTAGGCCAAACCCTTGTGTTGTCATGCCAAAAACTTTTAACTAATGTTCTTAGTGCATCAACAACAACCTTGTCTTTGTGTGGTAGTCTACCTGAGAACGCCCAAAGAGAATTATTGTTAGGATCCTCTATTTTATCCCGCCTCTCTAATGCTTTGCGTAATGCTGCTCTACTAATGTTTAATGACTTACTTATTTTGCTTATCAAATGATTTTATTTTATTTTTTTGCTCATTATGGTTGATGTAATGACACTTCAAGTAAAATTAGAATCTTTAGAACGTGATTTTGAACCAATAGCTTGATATGCATCAAATAGATTTCTCACAATAGTTCTTTCGCTATTACTTTTGAATGATCTTAGGCCTAGAATTCTCATTGTCTCTCTAAATTTCAAATTTTTCATCATTTCAACAATTAATTGGCATCTTGCAGTTTGATTTAAGTTTTCAAAATATTTTTACCAATTTTCTTTAACCATTCTCCTACAAGTTCATTAATTCATTTTATTAGGCATTGGCTTCAAAATATCCTCATCGATGTCAATTAGATACTTTGGTTTCCTACGAACGATTCTAGGAGGTGTGTACATTCAATTTATCAAATAGAGTCGGTGTATTTTCATCATTTAATTGATTATTTAATGTGGTCTCTTCTTTAATTGCATTAGGTTCATACAATAAATCAAATGTCTCTTCTTCAATTGCATTAGGTGCATTATGGTTATTTGGTAAATCGAATTGAGATGTTGAGGATGATGTACTTTCTTGTCCCATTGTTCTTATGTCACGTAATTTCTTTATACGTTGCCTTTGTCTTTCCTTTCCAGCCTCTTGTTGTTCCATCATTCCTTGCTTGTTTTTTCCCATCATTAATATTGGTTGTCCTAAATAGAATCATTTTACATATATATGTAAACATAAGTTCTTAAAGAATCAAATAACCATAAAATTGAGCATTATCATTATTTTCTTGAATCAAAACTATTAAACAATCTTAATAACATTGACCAAACTAATAAGAACAACAATTCAATCATTTAAAATCATGTAAAACAAAAAATTCACTTACTTAAACATATAAAACAGTCACATAAGCATGGTAATAGTCGTAGTCGGGCCTTCAATGACCTCAAAAACTTCTTTTGAGGTCATTGAGGCTGTTGGGCAACTAAAAGTATGTCCCAGAATCACATACATGGTATTTTTAGTAACCTCGAATGTGCTCTTAGCCCTAAAAATGTTCAATAGTCCAACGTTAATATTCCCAACACCCTGTAGGCACTTTTCAATCAACAAAATCCCGTATGTGCTTCCTGTAGTAAAGAAAATGTGAAGGGAGGGAAGGAGAGGGAGGGAGGGAGAGGGGGAGGGGGATGGAGTGAGAGGGAGAGGTGGAGAGGGGGAGAGAGAGTGAGGGAGAGAGGGAGAGAGGGGGAGAGATAGAGAGGGGGAGAGAGGATGGAAAAGGGAGGGAGAGAGAGGGAGAGGGAAGAGAATAAAGGGGGAGAGGGAAATAGAGAGGGGGAAAGAGAGAGGATGGAAAAGGGAGACAGAGGGGGGGAGGGAGAGAGGATGGAAAAGGGAGAGAGAGAGAAAGAGAGAGGATATGGGAAAGTAAGGGAGATAAAGGGAGAGCATGCTAGTCATATTGTGTCCTATGACCCCTTAGGATACCATATGACCCCTTACGACACCATAAGGTGTCATTATGGGATGTATGTTGTCCTTAGGGGTCATGTGGTATCTTGTGACCCCTTAGGAGACCATATGACCCCTTAGGTGTCATTATGGGTTATATTGTATTCTAAGGGGTCATATTGTGTCGTATGACCCCTTAGGATACCATATGACCCCTTAGGTGTCGTTAGAGGTCATATCGTGTCCTAAGGGGTCATGTGGTATCCTGTGACCCCTTAGGACACCATATGACACCTTTGCTGTCGTTATGGGCCATATTGTATTCTAAGGGGTCATATTATGTTGTATGACCCCTTAGGATACCATATGCCCCCTTAGGTGTTGTTAGAGGTCATATCATGTCCTAAGGAGTCATATGGTATCTTGTGACCCCTTAGGTGTCGTTATAGGTCATATTGTATTCTAAGGGGTCATATTATGTCATATGACCCCTTAGGTGTCATTAGAGATCATTGTCTACTCCAACTATAATAATAATAACTCTAATTGAAATCTCAATCCGAAGTTTGGGCATTCATCTGGTAAAGTTACTATTTTTCATGGCTAGTGTTCATTTAGTTATCAACCTAGGGATGTAAAACTTGAAATGGGTATGCACTATATATGCACTAATCTCCTTCAATGGCTATTCTACATTGCTGCAGTAACTAACATTATGTAGAAAGGAAAGGAAAGAATGGAAATCATAGAAGACTACATGAAAGCTTATAAAAACAATGCTGGAATGATCTAATGTAAATGACAAAAATTACTCTGTTCTGACTTGGCTGCAGGAATAGTCAGCGGATCTATTTTCAGTGGCTGTAGGAACAATCAAGGCATGAACTTCTACTGTAACTAAAGAAGAACTAATTGCAATGAACATAAACATAGGATCACTCACCAAGTGGGCCCCCTTGGATGAGTGATATCAAGCTTCCAGAAAAATACTTTTAATAGATCAAAACAACATATCTTTCATTTATTGCTTCCTGAAAAGGATTACATGTTCTAAAAGAAAAACTCTAGAATGCTTGTCAAAATTCTCTGCTCTATTCCTTTCTATTCTGTCTAACCTCTAATAAAAAGGAATAGCTTATTATAAAGAAAAGATCAACTACAATGGACAACTCAAATCACGCCCAGAAGAAGAGGCGGATGATTGATAGATGAAGAAGATAACTAGAGCTTGGCTACAGGAAACGTGGATCCAAACCAAACCACAGTCTTTGCACGTTGTAGAGATATTTTGCGAATTCAATGCCCACTAGAGTTAAACTCCCATAGTGATGTATGGCTGCTCCGGTTATGCCGTACGTTGTGCTCACTCAACTCCTCTTCAGTTTGATCTCCAGTTATCAGATATGTGATTCTTCATTCTTCAGGTGCGAAAGGAGAATGTCTACCGTGACATCATTTATCATCTGCACTACAAAAAAAACAACATACAAGGACATGCATACATATTTTACTTAATTAATACATTTATTAACTCACATATGATACTATCCCAAATAATTCGCATAACAACAGGAACAAATCACTTGGCTACAGGAATAAATTGGCATGGCTGCAAGAATAGACCGGCAAAGTTCAAACATGATTTCATAAGTTCAGGTTTAACACATGGAATATATATAGTCAATTCATAATACTTCACTACCACAATGCAACCCAAAAGATGGCGAAAACCTAAGAGTTTTGATGATAAAAACATGACAAAGTATCAACTTATCATGGCCCCCAACTTTAAGAGATTGCTGATCCTGCAGCAAAAGGAAATTTTTTGATTCTCACTATAACTCTTAAATCATCAACAGTGCCTTGACCTATGCCCCCTGATGCCAAGTTCCAATAAAATCTTTTCATTTTTTCTAGTCTAGACCATCTAGTTGTTTCTTCTGTGACTACATCATAGTTCTGCTCTATTGGCTGGCATGCCAAAAGTGGCCACATAAGGATTGGAGTTTGAAAAATCAATGGTAGCTAGTTGTTAGCTTTCTCCCTACCTAACTGTATGTATCTAGGGGCTCTTTGTATGGCTGCATGAAAATTTTGTAGTGAGTAAGGTTCTCCCTATTTTAAATGTTCCGGTAGATTATTTCAGTGCTGAGTTAACCCATCTATTGTAGTTGTCCTGTCAGTTTGAACCAATTGCTCATATGCTTGATAGACTTCCTCTCTCATTGGAAGCACTAATTTACTAACATCATCTCTTACTAGTAACTTTTATGAATCATAATAAAGAACCCTTGGTGCTTGTGATTCCCTTCTTAATGGCAATGGATAGTCAAGCTCTAATTTTTCATACTCTCTGGCTTATGGCCCTATGATAATCTCATTTTGGATCCATGACATTAAAGCTTTGATATGGATATCCCCAATATACAATAAAGGATTCCACTCCCTATCTGAGGGTACAACATAGTTATGTAAGTATAATTCACATAGCAAATTCTTCACAGTAGGTGGAGAGGTTTGATAAGCATAAAAGAATTCTTTAGGTGTTTCTAAGGAAGGATTAAGGCCCCTAACAATGTGGTTTAGTTTGAAGTTCAGATACCGCTCTTTCAAATATACTGCATAAACTCTTGGAGGTTCCCTACACAACATCAATTCAAGAACCATACCACAAATGATTTCTACCTTAGCCTCTAATTCCTCAATTCTGTTATCTCTCTTTTCAATCTGTCTTTGTTGTTTATCAATAATCCCCTACAACCTATCCTTCTCTATCTCACATTGTCTATAAAATGTTAAAGCAATAGATAAACTACTTAGGGATGAAGGAGGTCTAATAGGTACTACCTTAGATCACAGGATTTCTTCAATAACCTCCTCATTCTAAGCTGGCATATCTCCAATATTTTCCTTAGGCTGTTGTAGAACATCTTAAATAGTTTCTTCAAATTGCAATGCCATAGAAGCAAGATTTGCTAGTTTATCCTCAACAACATTTTCTTGAATTTCATCCTCTGCAACATTTTCTTGAATTTCATCCTCTACGACATTTTCTTGAATTTCATCCTCTACAACATTTTCTTGAATTTCATCCTCTGCAACATTTTCTTGAATTTCATCCTCCGCAACATTTTCTTGAATTTCATCCTCTGCAACATTTTCTTGAATTTCATCCTCCACAAGGCTTCCTTCTTCTGAAGTTTCTACTACAATAATCTTTGCTAGATTACCCACAAGATGAGTCTTATGTGTCCTCCTTCGTGTTCTTCTTACATACACTTTTGGAATGGCTGCAAGAGTTTTTATTTTTGTCCTATGCCTCTTGGCTGCAGGAGGAATCTGAGTTACGTGTAGCTGGGTAATAAGTTCTTCATCTATTTCACTCCTTTCTAACTCTTTTCCTTTCCTTCACAAAACTGGGGAATCTCTTTGAAGAGAAGTAGAGGGTTGTTTTTCAATTGATTCCACTTCAATATTTTCTTCCATAATAACTGCAACTCCTTCAGCAACAAGAAAACCCTCATCTTCAATAGGTAGATTATCTGTAACATTCTCTTCTTCAACCGATGGGTTATCTACAATAGGGGCATCATCAACCCTAAATTGTTGTATATCCTCAAATACACCCCATTCCATTTGTGAAACATCTCTCAGGGACCGCTGTACAAGTAGCTTAACCAATCCATGATGGCTAACGGAGTGATTTCCATTTTTTCGCATCTCCTTAGCACTTGTAGAAATGAGATGGTATAAGAAATTAGGAACATTAATTCATTGGCCATGTCATAGATGACTAAGTAACTTAAAATGAGGTGAATGCAGATTTGAATACCACCCTTCACATGTAATATATTTCATAACATACAAAGCTACTTGAGGCCAATGTGCTAGTAGAGAAACCCTTCTAGTTCCTTGTATATCCACCATTAAGGGTTTTGTCAGTGGGAATTGTGAACTCTGCCCTAGCACTCCTTGCATATTTTGATTTTGAAAAGAGTTCTCCTTCTTGCAGCAACCCCGATACTTCTACTATTCACTGCTCCGTAGCAATTACCCTCAAACCTTTAACTGTCGCTTCTCTTTCATTAAAGGAATGCATAAATTTTGCAGCAATTTCTTCATTGTAATCCTTGATTTTCAAGAAGTAATCCAACCAGCCATAGTTTCAGAAATAATGCTCACAAAGAGCATCCTACAGCAACCCTTCATGGACCGTTGGCTCATGGTGAATTAGATCACCACCCATCTTTTACTCTGATATTTTTTCTTTCTACAGTTGAACCAAAATATTTGACAGTCTTGCTAAAAATAAAATTTCCTTACATATCTTAATTCTATTGGCAGACTTTATTATTCACTTGCGTGAAATAATAACATAATAAGTAATGATGGGGAGAAAATCAATTCGGGGTACCAAAAAGGACATATAATTAATCATATTGGAAAACGAACCATAAAGTACCCCCCCCAACTTAACCTAGCACATGTCCACACAAGCTGGCAAGATTTCGGTTAGTGGGGCGGATTTAAATAGGATATAATCATAATGAACTAATAAATGCATAATTAAAATAAAATACAATAGACACGTACCTGCAATTGCACGACAATGAAGGAAAAATGAAATGAAATGATAGGTAAGAACGTGGGATGGAATGTTGTGGATGGGATTTCATGTACGGAGAAGAATATTCCCATATAAAATGGAAATATTTTTTTATGAAATGGCAAATATGTTCACTGCAGAGGCTGCGGGAACATTACCTTTATTACCTTTCTCAATTGCAATAGGAAGCTCATGAGTTGCTATAGAGTCATTGTTAGTTGCTGCAGGAACTTTTATGTCCCTTTGTGGAACAAACTACTGCAGGAACTCTTCTCTAGTAGCTGACTTATGATATAGTCGTAGTCGGTGTCCATTTACTAAGAGTTTAAATCAAACAGGATCAATTCTGGACAAACGGACTGCTCCATTCTGGAAAACTTCTTCTATCTCATAAGGACCAAACCACTTGGTTTGAAGCTTTCCCATAGCATCTTTATATCTAGAATCATACAGTAGTGCCCAGTCACCAACTTTGAATTTCTTTTCCCTGATATATTTATCATGCCATTTTGCTCTTTGATTTTGAATCAATTCTGTCTATTGAACAACTATCTTTCTCCATTCATCTAGAGCATTTAATTGTTGAATGCGTTCTTTCTGTGCTTCAGACAATGTCATATTTAATTTCAAAGTTGTCCTCAAAGTTTTATGCTCAAATTCAATAGGCATCATTGTTGTTTTTCCATTGACCATCTCAAAAGGTGTGAAACCAATTGGTGTTTTCCAAGTTGTTCTCTATGCCCGAATTGCTTCTGAAAACTAGTGAGACCAATCTTTCTTGTGAACAGACACTATTTTTGTAAGAATAGCCTCAAGCTCTCTATTTGCAACTTCTACCTATCCATTAGACTGTGGATGATATGGAGTAGATTTCCTGTGTCTTATATTGTATTCATTGACCAAAGCCTTTATCAATATTGAAGTAGATTGAGGTCCTTGGTCTGAGACAATTTCCCTTGGTACTTCATATCTTGTAAATATCTCTTCATAGAGAAAATCAACCACCTTATTATCTCTGACATGTGTCATGGCTCGAGCTTCTACCCATTTTGTTACATAGTCTGTACATACCAAGATATAAGATTTTCCATTAGAAGGTGGATCAATTGGGCCAACAAAATCTAATCCCCACTTGTCAAATGGTGCAACCGACATTTGAGGATATAGTGGCATCTCATCAGATTTTGTAGGTCTACCCATTCGCTGATATCTGTCACATTTCCTTGTGTACTGAGCTACATTCTTGTGTAATGTGGGCCAATAGTATCCTGTATTGAGTATTTTCAGTGTTGTTCTTTTGGTAGCAAAATGACCTCCATATGGCTCATCATGACATGCATGCAGGATGTCATATGTTTTATCTTCTCTGACACATCTTTGCATGACTTGGTCAGGTCCAGTATAAAATAGACAATTAGCAATCCATGAAAAGTTAAAACTTTTTTCAACTAGCAACCTTCTTTCCTTAGGAGAGAAATAAATTGGCATCTTAGTTGTAGCTAAATAGTTGGCAATATCAGCATACCAAGGAGTGTGAGCCTGAATGAGAAACAAAAGTTCATCTAGAAAAGTGTCATCTATTATTGTAGAATATTCCTGCAATTGAAAATGTGAAAGATAATTTGCAACCACATTGGACTTCCCTAGCTTATTGACAACTATGATATCAAATTCCTACATCAATAATAACCAGCGAGCTCATCTACTGGTGATTGATGGCTTATTCATCAGATATCTAATTGCAGTATGGTCTGTATGCACAAATATGGGATACCCTGTGTTATAGTTTCTAAATTTATTAAGTTCATATATGACATCTAGCATTTCCTTTTCAGTAACTGTTTAATTCAATTCAGGTCCCTACAAATTCTTGCTAATATAATATACTACATTTTCCAATTTGTCAACTCTCTATCCTAGCACTGCTCCTATTGCATAATCAGATGCATATGTATGGATTTGGAATAGTAGAGACCAATTTTGCCCTTTAAGGACTGGTGCTTGAGTCAAAGCATGCTTAAGCTTTAAAAAAGCTTCATTGCATGCTGGGGTCCATTTAAATTTTGCATCTTTAGTAAGCATTGAATATAAGGGACTTACAATTTTACTGAAATCTTTGATAAACCTTCTATAGTATCCAGCATGACCAAGAAAACTTCTCACATCTTTTTGCTTCACAGGGTCATTAATATGCTGAATGACCTCAATCTTTGCTGGATCCACCTGTATGCCTTGTACAGATATATGATGACCAAGGACTATTCCTTCTTCCATCATGATGAAACACTTGTCACTATTTAAAGACAAATTGTAGCCTTCACATTGCTACAAAACTTTCTTCAGATTATCCAATGCTTGATCAAATTCAACACCATAAGTTGTAAAGCCATCCATGTAAATTTTCATAATATCTTGAGAAATATTAGAAAAAATACTGATCACTACTCTTTGAAAAGTGGTTGGAGCATCACACAACCCAAAAACAAGAACAAAATATGCATACGTGCCCCATGGGCAAGTAAATGTTGTCTTCTCTTGATCCTCGGGGGCTATTTGTATCTGATTGTAGCCACTAAATCCATCAAGGAATGAAAAATATCTCTTACTAGTCACAGAATCCAATACTTGATCTACAAATGGCAATGGAAAATGATATTTTCTTGTTGCTAAGTTTAGAGCTCTATAATCAACACATACCCTCCATTTTCCTCCTTTTTTAGGTACTATCACCAGAGGTGATACCCATTGATTGTCAGAGATAGGATAGATAAACCCAGCTTTCAATAATTTCTGTATTTCTTCTTTAACTATCTCCTTCAAGGTAGGATTGACTCTTCTTTAAGGTTGTTTGAGTGGGCAACACTCATCCTTTATGTAAATACGATGAATACAAACTGCTGGATCAGTCCCTTTCATATCCTTGTAATCCCATGCAAAAGCATTTTTATGAAGTTTCAGCAAGTCCACAAGGCCCTCCTTTTGAGTATTTGATAGATCTCTATTGATATTCAAATATTTATTCAATTCCACATTTATCTTAATAGTAAGATCAATCTGGTTTATATCAGAAAAAAGAGAAAAAGATAATTCTTGTGGCAACAGAGTATGCAAGATATTAGTGGTTGCAGGAAAGTCCAAACCTGCAATATTCAGAACCAATTCCTTCAATTTTTGCTCTTCTATAAATTCATTTATCAGTATTTTATAAAGAATTGATTCCTCATCATATAACTGCATGAGTGATCCTCGATTAATCATCATAAGGTGATTAATACAGTCAATTTCTTCAGTTTCCTCTCCCAAGATAGGCCAAACAACTTATTGTTGCTCAAGCTGAGGTTGTGCTGGAGAATACAAGGCCAATGTTTTTGTAGAACTCCCATCTGAAAAGTCATGTCCCCCAATCTACACCCAATATATACATCAATTGTGGCAAGCCAAGGTCTACCCAATATGACTGGATATCCCCCCAATGTTGCTTTTGGAGATAAAATCATAAAGTCTGTAGGATATTCCCAGGAATCCAGAATAACTACTACATCCTCTATGATACCATCAAGTGTCACTGTAGAACCATCAGCAAGTTAGATAACTGTGGGTGTAGCCCTTAAATTATAGATCTCTAGATGTTTCATTACTTCCCTTGTCATTATATTAATGGCTGCCCGTAGATCAATCAAAACATTTTTTATTTGACTGCCATTAATGGCTATACTCACAACAGGACTACCCATATCAGAATACTTTGGAATAGCAATTTTACCTAACATAATATCAGCCAATTGACCCATAACATGCACTGTTTGTGGGTCCTTTTTCTTCCCGACAGGTTTCTTTAGGCATGCTTCTCTCAATGCTTTACCATATATGGGAACACCCTTTATTGCTTGCAACAATGGAATTTTAACACAAATATGCTTCATTTGATCAATAATATCAAAGTTTTGTTGTTGTTCAATGGGAACCTCTTTTTCTTGCAGCCTATGGAGAAATGGTGGCAATATTTGATTCTAGCGTTTTGTATTTGTTGGATTAGAGATTTTTTGCTCCTCCTTTACCTTACTAATAACTGGATGAGAGGGATTAGGTAAAGTTGTTCCAAATCGGAGGTGAATGCCATCTAGTGATAAAGAATAGGCTGGGTACTGATTAATATCAGTCGAATAAGCTTGTTGTTGTTGTTGAGATTTGATATTTGGATTTGGCAACAGTTGAGTAGGCAACTGTGCTGGTTTAGGTGGTGCAATCATAGCTACAGGAGGAGGCATTAAAGCAGAAGGTTGTGGCTATTGAATAGGAGGCTGATATTCAGAAGATTGGGTTGGCTAGGATTGGTTCCCCCTCCATTGAGAGGTAAGTTGCCAATTCCCTTGAAACTGGTTTCCTTGACCCTGAGGTGGATATTGGTTCCCCTATGGCTGATGCCACTGTGGTATTTGATTAGCAAATTGCTGCCCTTGGCCTTGTGAACCATACCAATGTGGATAGTTACCAAAATTTTGAGAATACTATGGTTGCCATTGGTTATTTGGTGCATAAGAATTACCACTATAACCAGAAAAAGAAAAAGGATCAGGTGGCATACCTTGTCTTTGAAAATTTGGTCTTCTTTGAGAAACATAGAAGACTTGCTCGTCCTCACCTTGAACTGGTTTAAAGTTAGGTACTTCCACGTTTGCAACCATCTTACATCTGCAATCTTTTTTCCCCTGTTTACAATAAGGACAAATTTCTGTAAGGAATGCATCAGCTTCCTCATGCTTCTTCTTAGCTGCCAGTCTATCCAACTGGGTAGCCATATTGTTTATAATGTCCTCCTTGAAATCCTTTAACAGATGACTAAGTTCCAATCTAGAAACTCCAGTTCCAGATGCTGATAATGGTGCCCTTGGCTTAAATCTCCTATTCTTCTTAGAAGTAGATCTGGAATATTTCTTGCAAATTTGTCCTATTTCAGCCCAAGTGGATTGTGTAATGTCACCTCCTCCCATAAGATGTAAGGAATTGATGCATTCATCACTGATACCCCTCAAAAATATCAATTTGAGGGAATCTTCATTAAGAGTGCTATGCTTGGACTTTTTGACACTAAAAAGAAACCTTTCCAAATAATCTTCAAGACTCTCATCTTCAGTTTGTGTCATTCTAAAGATATCATCTCCATGACAATCAATACCTCTACAATAATATTTGTATTTTACAAGAAACAACCATTTCATCTCATCCCATGTGTTGATTGTGCTACTACCCAAGCTCATAAACCATCTCAAGGATGACTCCTTCAAAGTGGCAGGAAAATTTTTGAGTCTATGGGCATCTGTAGTATAGTCAAAACTCCTATAGAGAACATCAAACTCAAACAGAAATGTATCCAGATCCTCTGTCACCAACCCATAGAATTGAGGGAGTAAAGATGTTGGAATGTTCTTGAGGTTAGCATTATCATGTTGATCAGAGATGGGAAACTCAAACATTGGACCTAGTGGTGGTGGTGGATTATTCCCACTAGGAGGAGGATTCCCTTGCATTGGACTTGTGGGGGTTGTTACTATAAGCAATTCTTCTTCTTGTGGACCAAAATGAAACTGAAGAATACCTTCTGGAAATTCAGATTCAGGGTGATTCAAATTCTGTGGGGCTTGGTAAAGTTCAGCAAAAGGATTTATATCTGGGAAATTTTCTTCTGCATGATTAGGGTAAGTGGGCAGAAATCTACCTCTAGGGTCTCTTCTTCTGCTATGCATGCAGATTCATGAAATTTTCAAAAAATTAACTAGAAACTATAATAACCATAAAAGGTTCTTAGTTTGACACCATCCCCGACAACGGTGCCAAAAATGTCTACTCCAACTATAATAATAATAACTCTAATTGAAATCTCAATCCAAAGTTTGGACATTCATCTGGTAAAGTTACTATTTTCATGGCTAGTGTTCATTTAGTTATCAACCGAGGGATGTAAAACTTGAAATGGGTTTGCACTATATATGCACTAATATCCTTCAATGGCTATTTTGCATTGCTGCAGTAACTAACATTATGCAGAAAGGAAAGGCAAGAATGGAAATCATAGAAGACTACATGAAAGCTTATAAAAACAATGCTGGAATGATCTAATGTAAATGACATAAATCACTCAATTCTGACTTGGCTATAGGAATAGTCAGCAGATCTATTTCCAATGGCTACAGGAACAATCAAGGCATGAACTTCTACTATAACTAAAGAAGAACTAATTTCAATAAACATAAACAAATGATCACTCACCAAGTGGGCCCCCTTGGATGAGTGATATCAAGCTTCCAGAAAAATACTTCTAACAGATCAGAACAACATATCTTTCATTTATTGCTTCCTGAAAATGATTACATGTTCTAAAAGAAAAACTCCAGAATGCTTGTCAAAATTCTCTGCTCTATTGCTTTCTATTCTGTCTAACCTCTAAGAAAAAGGAAGAGCTTATTATAAATAAAAGATCAACTACAATGGACAACTCAAATCACGCCCTTAAGAAGAGGCAGATGATTGATAGATGAAGAAGATAACTAGAGCTTGGCTGCAAGAAACGTGAATCTAAACCGAACCATAGTCTTTGCACACTGTAACAATATTTTGTGAATTCAATGCACACTAGAGTTAAACTCCCATAGTGATGTATGGCTGCTCCTCTTATGTCATACCTTGTGCTCGCTCGGCTCCTCTTCAGTTTGATCTCCAGTTATCAGATATGTGATTCTTCATTCTTCAGGCGCGAAAGGAGAATGTCCACTATGACATCATTTATTATCTACACTACAACAAAAACAACATACAAGGACATGCATACGTATTTTACTTAGTTAATACATTCATTAACTCACATATGATACTATCCCAAATAATCCGCATAACAACAGGAACAAATCACTTGGCTACAGGAATAAATTGGCATGGCTATAGGAATAGACCGACAAAGTTAAAACATGATTTCATAAGTTCAGGTTTAACACATGGAATACATATAGTCAATTCACAATACTTCACTACCACAGTGCAACCCAAAAGATTGCAAAAACCTAAGAATTTTGATGATAAAAACATGACAAAGTATCAACTTATCAGTCATATCATGTCCTAAGGGGTCATGTGATATCATGTTACCCCTTAGGACACCATATGACCCGTTAGGTGTTGTTATAGGTCATATTGTATTCTAAGGGGTCATATTGTGGCATATGACCCCTTAGGATACCATATGACTTCTTAGGCATTGTTAGAGGTCATATTGTGTCCTAAGGAGTAACGTGGTATCCTGTGACCCCTTAGGACACCGTATGACCCCTTAGGTGTTGTTATGGGTCATATTGTGTCGTATGACCCCTTAGGATACCATATAACCCCTTATGTGTCGTTAGAGGTCATAACATTTCCTAAGGGGTCATGTGGTATCTTATGACCCCTTAGGACACCATATGACCCCTTAGGTGTCGTTATGGATCATATTATATTCTAAGGGGTCATATTGTGTCGTATGACCCCTTAGGATACTATATGACCCCTTAGGTGTCGTTAGAGGTCATATCGTGTCCTAAGGGGTCATACAATGTCATGTGACCCCATAGGACACCATATGACCCCTTAGGTGTTGGTATGGGTCATATTCTATTCTAAGGGGTCATATTGTGTCATATGACCCCTTAGGATACCATATGACTCCTTAGGTGTTGTTAGAGGTCATATCATGTCCTAAGGTGTCATATAGTGTCCTATGACCCCTTAAGACACCATATGACCCCTTAGGTGTCGTTATGGGTCCTATTGTATTCTAAGGGGTCATATTGTATTGTATGACCCCTTAGGATACCATATGACCACTTAGGTTCTGTTAGAGGTCATATCGTGTCCTAAGGGGTCATACATTATCCTATGACCCCTTGGGTGTCATTATGGGTCATGTAATATGTCCTTAGGGGTCATATTGTGTCCTACGACCCCTTAAGACACCATATGACCCCTTACGACACTATATGGTGTCGTTATGGGTCGTATGGTGTTCTAAGGGGTCATATGGTGTCTTATGACTGCTTAGGACACCATATGACCCCTTAGGTTTCGAATTTGTAAGCAATATTGGCACTGATTTTTATATTTTAATAATAGTTCATCTTGCTACCTTAAGACACCATATGACCCCTTATGACATGATATGCTCTTAAAGGGTCATGTGGTGTTATGTGGGGTCCTAAGGGAGAGAGATGGTGTTATGTGGGGTCCTAAGAGAGAGAGAGAGAGAGAGAGAGAGAGAGAGAGAGAGAGAGAGAGATGGGGGAGGAAAGGAGTGATGGAGGGAGGGAGATGGGGGAAGAGGAAGAGATATCACATGATGTCGTTAGGGGTCACGTGGGGTCCTAATTGAGCCACACATGTGTTAAAACACCATATGACCCCTTAAGACACCATTTGACCCCTTGAGATATCATTCATGGTCTGAAGTGGTCATATGGCATCATTGGGGGTCATAATGGGTCATAATGGGTCTACACATGTGTTAGAACATCATATGACCCCTTAGGACATCATCTAACCCCTTAGGACATCATATGGTCTTAAGGGGTCATATGTGTGATAAGGGACCTTAAATGATATCATTAGCTGTTAGTTGGGGTCCTAAGAGAGAGAGAGAGGAATATAATGTACAATACGATATCAAAAGACAATATATATCAATATACATGTACATACACATATACATATAATACACATAATTTATCAAAAGACAATACACATACATATATATTATATATATTGTACATGTATATATTATAAACATACATATATGTATACATACTTTATACACATATTATATACATATACATACATATTACATACACACACGTGTGTATATATATACATACAATATCTACATATTTTACATATTATACATATATAGATACGTATGCACACACACATATTTTAAACACACATTAATATTTTTATGATAGAGTATCACAGGAAGAAGTGTGTAAGTGTTGTTTTAGCTTTAAAATCGCATACGTGCTTTTGACTATTTAGGCTTGTGAATAGGCTTGGATGACAAAGCTGTAGGTTGGAAGTTTGATATCCCTCCATTTCCCTCCTTTTTGACGTGTTTTGTTTTATCAACTTGGTTTCTCGACTTTGTCATCATTGGGTTTACACTTCATCAAGTGGGTATTTCTAAAATTACCACCATATTTTCACCCATCTTCTGAGCTTTCTAAACATATAATTTGTTTAAAATTTGAACAACAATAACATATTATTATTGAATTTCTTTTACCAGTGTCTCCATTGTTCTCAGAGACATATGTGTACCATTTTTTTAATAACTTTTTATCTACTTATCCAAATTTTAAAAAAATTATATATTATTCTAGTGCACTTGATTATTTACAATATAATTTTTTTTTTGCATTTTCGATTGTTTTGGTGCAAGTTATGTTTCGTGTACGAATAGGTACCTAATTTTCAGGATGTGCTCGAATGGGAAAATCATAAAAAAAAAAATACTCAACAAAAAATTACAAAAAAATACACAACTTCTAGTGCTCACTCTTAACTATCTTTTTTCCAAAGTATTTGTCAAAATACTAAATCTAACTATGACTTTTTTGACGCGCACGTCAGACACTATGTTATGTTTTTTCATAAAAAATCAGGGTCTGTTTTTCATGCGCGAAGGATTTGACCCCCTTGAGCTTATCCAATTTTGAAACAAAATAGTAGTTTGGAAACTACATTCAGAGTACTACAATATTTGTTCTTTGAGTATCTTCATATCTTGAGTGGATGACTCTCAAATGTCTCCTCCAAGTTCAACTTTACCTGATTTCAAAAAAAAAAGTGTCCACTTATACCGCCCTTTTGGACACCATCTTTGTGAACTTACCCTATTCCATAATTTATTGGTTTTTATGACCATGTCTCTATTGGAATGATAGTCAACCCATCATGAGCCTGCAAACTTCAAGGATCAACCAAGAAAGATACCAACCACAAGAGAATGTTTGAACATGTATGAATAATGAGATCAAAAGTTATATGGCTGAGATGAAATTGTTATGATACAATGTACAAATGAGCCTTACTTATATAGGGAAGGTGATGATGTAATATTACAACTACCCTTGATACAAACATTAAATGCAGGATTCATTATAATAAATTCCTTAAAAAAATTAATAATTTGACATGACCCATATCTTCTAGAATGCCCCCTAAGATAATTAACATGATCCTATGAACAATATTAAATGATAAGTTACATAAAGAAACTTTTTGAAATCTAACTTAAATGCAAGCTAGATCCTAAGTAAAATTATGATGTGAATAGGTTCTAATGGTGAACTAATTAGGATATAACCTCATTCACACCAACACCCCCCCTTAAGTGCAACTTAGGAAGAAAAATTATTGTGAAAATAATGTAAGACTAATATGATATGGCTACCAACAACTAGGCCATATTAGGTACCCATGCACAACTAATCATTCAACTAATCTCTCACAAATGGAGAAAAGGAGAAAACCCTATGGGACAAAGATCCTCTCCAAAATAAAGATAATGCAAATCATGTACACATGAAAGATGAAGTTATCTATGGAAGTCTCGACATAAATACCCCCCAAGAACTACATCCATCATGAGTATCCATTTGATAGCCCTCCCTCCCCCCTAACCATACCCATAGGAGGGAAAGAGAGAGACCATGAAGACCCCATAATGAATAATCAATAGAAATAATGGTTAGTGTTTGAATAAAAAAAATCTCCAATTCTTACAAACCATTTGTCTCCCCTTAGAAAAAAAAAAACCATGTATAGATGCAAGTATGCTTCCCATTAAAAATATGATAGGAAACATAGAAGCTGAAGAATGAAAGTGATGTCTCTAAAAATTTCTTAGGTGTCCCCATGTCCAAGCGATATGATGATCCCACAATCCAATCAAGTAAATTGGAACTATGTGGAAACTAAAGTAGAACTAACTTCAAAGATGAATATGATATGACATTAGAAAGGAAAGGAATATCATCAAAGATGAGAGATAACACCTCACATGTATCCTCCAAATCTGAAGTAGAATAATGAAAAACCAAGTCTAAGATACCAAATAGGAATTTATCCTATAACCTAAAATCTGAAATACTTAATATGTCCTTCAAATATAAAATAAAATGATGATCCTACTAATCAGGAATGATGGAAGTCTCAAATAACTTTGGATAAATAAGTAAATATAAATGAAGGTGGGTCAACTATCTCTAAAGAATAATGAAGAACCTTTGAAGAAATTGTAACTTCATCTAAAGTCTTAAAATACTCTTAAGTATTAAATTCCCTAATTGTACTACAATCATAGGGCATCCTCTCTAAAGGAAGAATAGGCACATTGGAATTGGAAATAGTATCATCTTGGAATGATTGAGTATCAAAATATATAGACAACTCCCAAATCTTAGTCCAAATAGAATAAGGATACTCAAAATTAATAGTAGAATCCAAAATTTCATTATCTATATGCATAACAATAGCTCCTAAGACATGATCCCTTTAACAATTCTAAGAAAATCTCTTACTAGGAGTTCTAGGTAGGGGAAGAATATTAAACAAGTGTGGGGAAAAAAATGAATCTATCTAAGATGGGTGATAATGTCATCTCTCCATTATTTTTAATTCCCCCTCTTCAAGATGATCAAAGAAGGATGAAATGAAAAACCAATTATAGACTATGACAATTATTTTAAATCTCAAATATAGAACTATCACATGAATATAGAAACCTTGAAATATGATAAGGAATTGAAAATGAAGCCCCAAATAAATTGTACTTCTCAAATAAGTAGGATGTCCAAGCTATCAAAAAAATGCATCCAAATGAAAAAGATCTATAGATAGTACCTAGTGTTAAATATGGAGAAAGTGCATAGACAAAACAATAGAGCTCCTCAATACCTTTCCAACGATGCAAGAATGATAGGAATCAAAGATTGAATAAAAAATTTATGAGATCAAAAGTTCAAATAGAAGGGTTGACCTTAAGCTGCAAGAAATGATAGTAAATGGAAAAATTAGGTATATTAACCTATACCACTACGAAGTTGGCAAAATTAGCTTTCCAATGATACCGAATGTAAAATTTCAACTCTGTATGCCCAAGATATTCTCCATGGAAAGAAACCACTTATATGGAGCTCATTGAAAAAAGAGGCGGCCATATTGAGCCCTAGGCCAAATAGGCCTTTGGTCACTGGCGTGAACACCTACAAATAATGTGCAAAGGAGATGGTCTAGATAGAACCTATGGTTGAAAAATGCCCAAATAGGGATATGTGCTAGAAAAAGAGGCAAAAAAACCATATAAGGCGATGTGGAAAGGGTTGGATAGGGTTGTACCAAAGACTTTGGGCTTAGAAATTTCCTATAGGATTGGATAGACCTATGAAGCTAAAAAAAACTTATAGCAAATGTACAGACCTATTGAGTGGATAGAAAGGGTCAGACAAAGGATGTTGGCATTTGGAAGTGTTGGTATGTGGAGATAAAGCACGAGCCACAAAATATTTACACCCATGGCTACCAAAGACATGTATGCCTTGAATTGCCACACAATAAATGTAGTTCCCAAACTATAAGACTGGCACTAAAGAGGATTATAGTATCCACAAAATATCACAATGCAAGAAAATGTGGATGTACGAAGGGGCAAGTTACAAAAACATAAACTCACTCCAATGTAAATCAAAGCTACTACTAGATATTGATGCCACCATAGATTTTTGTAGCCACCAAATAAAATACCACACTACCAATCAATATTGCACTCCTCAAATTAAATGCTTTAAACAAACGTCGTCGATGATATAAAATATATATATGTCAATCAACTAGCAAGTGGGCCATAGAAAATAAACAACATTCAATGAAGATATGACCGATTAGTAAATACAAACTATTAGAAAATGTTGGTGTAAAAGAAGTTATATCCTAACTATTTCGTAGTTATAACATATTCACATGTTAAGTTTACTTAGGACCTAGCTTGCATTTAAGTTGTCATAAAGTTTCTCTATGTAACTTATCTTTTAATATTGTTCATAGGATCATGTTAGTTTCACTAGGAGGCAATCTAAAAGATATGAGTCATAGCTCATTATTTAATATTTTCTTTAGGAATTAATCATAACGCATTAAATATTTTATTTTTGTATCAAGAATAATTGTAATCTCATCACCTTGACAATATAAGAAAGGCTCATTTATATATCAATTCAATCAATCATATCTCATTGATTATTTCAATATTATGTTTGTGTGCAAGCTCATGTTGTAATGTTCTCTTGTGGAAGACATGTTTCTTGGTGGATCCTTTGAAGTATGTGGAGCTTCATTATGGGTTCTTGAGAATCAACCAAAAAACATGCCTTCCATAATAAAATGTTGCAACATGGCTTGCATGAACATGAGATTGAAATAATCAATGAGATATGAAATTGATTGATGTAGTACCCCTCCCGTGATCAGACTCTTTTAACCCTATTTGACCTTGGTTGACTTTTTAGTGGCTTACTTGGATGGTTGATATACAATGTTGTGATGTTATATTTAGGTATTATGCTTTATGTGATAACTCAATGATGAACAATAAGTACTAAACTGGTACTAAGAGGGGGGGTGAATCAATACAGTCACAAAATCTTTTCCTCAGCCAGTTTGACTACAAATGTTTGACACACAATAACACCGGTCTGAAATAGAAAGCAACTGGTAAGGCTAGGAATGACTGTGACAAGCGTTAACCGGTTAATCACTTAGTTTTCCACTCAACTTAATACTAAACTTCCATTTCACCTTTATGCATGAATAGGTAATCTATCATCAGAAATATAATAACAACTAGCTTAGCATGTTTTACCTTCAAACACAAATCACCTAAATCATCACATGAAAAATACTACACATGACACACAGATTTTTCACGTGGAAACCCAATTGGGAAAAACCACGGTGGGGATGAATACCCACAAGCTACTTTTGAACTCTTTAGAAGTCCACTCAGTTAGGAGCCTAGTCTGGTTAAAGACTGTTACAACAGGTTCTACTAGGAACCGATCCTGTTAGAGATCACCCAGTTAAGGGATGGCTAAATACCCGGTTAAGGGTTAAACCCTATTAGAGGTTACCTTGTTAGAGGATTTCAAGAACTCAATTAGTTTGAGTCACCCTGTTAAAAGATTTACAACAAGCTGATTAAAGCTACCCGGTTAAGGGATTACAATGATTTGATAATAGCACTCAATGCCTAATGCAGATTTGCTTAAGTTCCTTCCTTTTGCATACACAATGCAGGAATCAATCCTCTTATCTCATCTGGTTTGGCAAGAATCATGTATCTCTTCAGTTAGATACACACACACCATTTGTCAACAACCTCAGAAAGAAACAGAACGTCGACCTTATAGGAAACAGATAGGTCGGTAGCATAAACCCTAAACCCTAAACATCTAGGTTAAGCAATTCAGGCGGTTCAATCATGGCCATTGAACACTTTGTATTTGAATACAAAAGTCTTGAATATATCTCAAGAAATTGTCCATCATTCATTCTTCACCGCTTTCATGGCATCTTGTAACCCATCACGCGTTCTCCACCATTTATAGAGACTTTGCATATTCCCGAGGTAGATAGGATTGATCTCCTTCATGCAAGATCCTTTATGTGCACAAGGCTAACATGGCACCATGATATGATCTTCACTACAATTCTAACTCATCATACGATGTCATTGGTTGAATCACACAGGCTTGGAACACTTCAACCAGAAACCCTTAAGCTAAGACTACCAACCGGTAGTCATATCATGTTAAGTCTTCATAGAGAACATTCCATATGTCGGTTCACATTTCATCATATTGGTTCTCTTGGACAAACATACCACTTCACCTATTTCTCAATATACTGGTTTATACCACTATACTGGTTCACTTTGCCAACTATTTATCTTCAATATACTTGTTCACTTCTTTGCACATATACCGGTTCACCACATTGTACCAGTTCACATTTCAGCATATTGCCAGTTCACTCTCCAACATATTGACATCAATGACAACATAATATCATCATGTCAACATACTCAGCACAAATGCCAACAATCTCCCCCTTTGGCATCGATGGCAATATACAAAGATCTCTCTTTCTGCATCACATCTTCTCCCCCTTTGACAACAATGCCAAAGTGGAGGCACAAGCTTTCCTGTTCCACTATGCTGCTCCCCCTGAGGAGTAGCATCCTTCAACACATCAATCTGGAAAAATTTGGACACTGCAATACCTGACTGATTTGGAGTACATACTTTTAGTTCACCTCTTGAAGGGGTAGCACCCCTAATTCACCTCTTAAATAGGTAAATGAAGCCTTTGGTAGAGGCTTGGTGAATATATCTGCTAACTACTCCTTACTGGAAACATGTTCCAACACAACCTCCTTGTTCTAAACCTTCTCCCTCAAGAAATGATACTTGAGCTCAAAGTGCTTGGTTCTAGCATGCAAAACCGGATTCTTGGAAATGTTAATTGCACTTGTATTGTCACAAAATATGCTTACCGGTTCAGATACAGGAACTTTGAAGCCATTCAATACATGCTTCATCCAAATAGTCTGGGTGTAATTCATAAAAGCTGCAACATACTCTGCTTCTACTATAGACTGAGAGATACAACTCTGCTTTTTACTCATCCATGAGACCAGCCTACCACCAAGGAAGAATGCACCACCGGTTGTGCTCTTCTGGTCATCTACATTACCAGCCCAATCAACATCTATGAACACTTTCAGGTTGAAATCATTATTGTATGGATACCATAACCCATACTCAATAGTTCCCTTCAGATATCTAAGAATCCGCTTGACTGCTACCAAGTGGGATTCTCTAGGGCTTTGTTGAAACTGAGCGGTAATACCCACTACATGTGCAATGTCTGGTCTGCTATGCACTACATAATGCAACTTACCAATCATTGATCGGTAATCCTTCTCATTTACCACACTGAGTCATCTTCTTTTGATAGCTTACAACTGGTCACCATTGGTGTACCAACCAGTCTACTATCTTCCATGCCAAAGGTCTTCAAAACTTCTTTGACATACTTGGACTGAGTAATAAAGATTCCATCTTTCATTTGTTGAATCTATAGTCCAATGAAGAACTTAATATCCCCTATGAGTGACATTTCAAACTCCTTTTTCATCTCATCAACAAATTCATGACTCATCTTGTCATCACCTCCAAAGATGGTCTCATCAAAAAATACTTCACAGATCAAAATCTGATCTCCTTCTGATTTCAAGTAGATATTTCTATCTTCACTTGTTCTTTCAAATCCAATCTTCACAAGATGGGAGTGCAAGTGTTCATACCATGCTCTAGGTGCCTGCTTCAGTCCATACAAGGCTTTATGTAGCCTACACACCATGTCACTGTCTTCTGATAGGGCAAACCCATCTGGTTGCTCAATATACACCTCCTCTTCAAGTATTCTATTTAGGAATGCAGATTTTACATCCATTTGGTATACCTTGAATCCTTTAAAAGCTACATATGCAAGAAGCATACGAACTCCTTCCAATCTAGCTACTGGGGTAAGTCTTCTCCTTCTTCTTGAGCATATCCTTTACATACTAGTCTGGCTTTCTTCCTTACCACTGTGCCATCCTCATTTAGCTTGTTTCTAAAAACCCATTTGGTACCAATGACATTTTTATGCTCCAGTCTGGGTATCAAAGACCATGTACCATTCTTCTCTATCTGATCAAGTTCCTCCTCCATTGCCTTGATCCAGTCTTCATCTTTATGTGCCTCTTTGAATGATTTAGTCTCAAATTCAGAGATCATACAATAATTCTCTCTGACCTTTCTTCTTGTAAGGATTCCTGCATCCTTATCTCCTATGATCTGCTTTGGATCATGATTCAGTTTGACATATCGAGGAATTCTCTTGACTAATTCCTCCTGCTTTTCTTCTTCATCCTCATCTTCATCAACATCAACATCTACCAGTGTAGGAACACTGTTACTGGTACTTGGCTGATTAGCAACCGGTTCCCAGAAGGTTACTACTGGTTCATCTCTTACTTGCTTACTGTTGGTTTCCTCAGGTTTTCCAGAATTTTCATCAATTCTAACATTGATGCTTTCAACAATTCTTTGAGTCCTATTGTTGAAACATTTGAGAGCTTTACTCTTGGTGGAATATCCTAGGAATATTCTTTCATCACATTTTGCATCGAACTTGCTCTGATGTTCACTCCTCTTGATATAAAATTTTCTACCAAACATTCTAAAGTAGGTTACCATTGGTATCTTACCAATCCAATACTCATAAGGAGTCTTATCCTTTCCTTCCTTGATGAGTACCCGGTTCATTGTGTATACTGCAGTGCTCACCACTTCTCTCCAAAAGGTGTGAGCAACTTTTCCTTGGATCAACATAGTTCTAGCTGCTTCAACCACAATCCGGTTGTTTCTCTCTGCTAAGCCATTCTGCTGTGGAGTCTGGGGGGCAGATAGCTGCCTCTTGATACCATTCTCTTCACAATATTTATTCAATTCACCGGAAGTGAATTCCCCTCCTTGATTAGTTCTAAGGTATTTGATTCTTCTACCACTTTCCTTTTCTACCAATGCTCTGAAAGCTTTGAACTTTCCAAAGGCTTCAAACTTGTCCTTCAAGAATGTGACCCACATCATTCTTGAGCAATCATTTGTAAGAATCATAAAATACCTATCTCCCTGCATGCTCCTAGTTTTCATAGGACCACACAAATCAGTATGCACAAGATCCAGTAAGTTATCAGTTGTGAAGGATTTACCTTTGAAGGTTGAGGAAGACATTTTCCCCAGTTGACATTCTCTGCACAAAGGATTTTCCGGTTTTCTCAGCATTGGCAGTCCTCTAGCTACCTTGATCTTACTGGCCTTCATAATGTTATCAAAGTTTACATGGCAGATTCTCCTATACCATATCCAACTATCATCAAATTTAGCCATAAGACATGTACTTACATTTGCATTCAGCTGAAATAGGTTACCTTTGGTCTGCATACTGGTGGCCATCAATTCACCATTCTTTCCTTTGATTTTGCACACACCATTTTTGAATTCCAGAATGAGTCCACTATCATTCAGCTGGGCAACACTCAATAGATTGTGTCTGAGACCTTCCACCCAATACACATTGTCGGTACTGCTCTTTCCATTCAGAGAGATGGACCCTCTTCCTTTAACCATACATGGTACATCATTACCAAAGTGAACCACACCACCATCATATTCTTCCAAAGATAGAAACTTGCTCTAGTCACCAGTCATATGGTGAGAACAACCACTGTCAATAATCCACTCATTGGAATTATCAAAGTGGGAGACAAGAGCCTTCTTGTCTGACACATCTTCCTTTACTGCAGGGTGAACTCACAAAGCTGGTTCCCACTTTTTGGTACATCCTGATTTTTGCTGAAATCATACATTTTAAAAAAAATATAACGATTTAAGCTTTAAGAGATCCCATTTGAAGTAATTAATTGAAGAGAGTTAAATCAAAGGCTCTTAGATCAAAATTTCTTAGATAGAACCTCTCTACTTCTAAATCATACTTGCAATGGAGTCTCCTTTGCATCTATCAAATGCTGATAAAAAACCAATTTTACATTAGCTTTTGGAGGGTCAAATTAATTCATTTAAAAGTTTTTTTTTTAAGTATTTAGTCCTTATTATAAGATTTCCAAATAGTATAACTTTTAATATATTCAATTTCATTAATAAATTTTTATTTTATTTCTTATGAATGTAGGTTTTTCATCGAACATGAACTTCTTTGTTCAATGCATTGGGAAAAATAGTAAATTAATTCAAAAAAATTCTGAAAAATATCTATGCACTAGGTATTGGTGTTTTCTTTCTAACAGAAAAAAGAAAATTGAATTTTGATATATATAGAACAAGTTATGTGCTCAAACTGTACACCTATATCCAAATTATTATTAGTCAAACTTCAAAACTTAATAAAATAAAAAATATTTAACATATCACTATTAAACCAAGTGCATGCCCTGGGTATTAATGTTACAAACCAAAATTCAAAAGAATTAAGTTTTTATCATTTATAGAAAAAAAATTATGCGTTTCGGGATACACATCACTCTTAAAAAATGTTGTTTGTTGTAAACAACTACTTTTTGAGGGAGATGGAAAAATCAATAAAATTTTATTCAAACAAATTTGCAAAAAATATATTTAGAATCTACAAACAAGATGTTAAAAATCACTAGTTTATATCATCTTCAAATTCTTAATGGCTTAAAAGTTATAGGTGTCAAAAAGTGAAGGTTTTTTTCAAAATATTCATCTAAGTGTCAAAGTTAGTCAAAAAGTGGGAACCAGTATTGTGAGTTCACCCTGCAACAAACACAATATCTTCATTATCTTCATCTTCTTATTCCTCATCTGTGACACCTTCATCAATTGCAACAAAACAGTTTCTCCGATTTCCTCCTTTGAATTTCTTGAACCTCTCCGGTTTGTCCTTGTTGTCACCATTAGGACAGTTTATAGCAATATGTCCTATCCAGTTACAAGAAAAGCATTTCAAAGGGAGCTTACCTCTGTATTTATTGATTCCTTTAGGAATTTTCTTGGCAAGAAGAGCTTCAAATTCCATCAAGATCTCCTCATCATCCATTTCTCTGCTCTGTCTTGGTTCACCACTAGTGCTTGCTTCTTTTCCTTTTCTGGATAGTACAACAGAAGCTCGAAAAGTTGATTCAGTCTTTTGAACACTGCCATCAAAACTATTTAGCTCATAGGTTGTCAACTTTGCAATGATGGAGTCTAGGGATACCTTAGTCTTGTCTATTGATCTCAACTCCTGAATAGCAGCAACCCTTATTGCATAGACCGGTAATAAGGATCTCAAAACTTTGCTTACCATAGTGGAATATTCCATTTTACCACCTACACTCTTGATATCTCCAACAATAGTTTTGATTCTTATTCCATACTGTTGAATGGCCTCACCTTGAACCATCCACATGTCTTCAAACTTCCCTCTAAGGCTTTCTTCCTTAGCTTGTTTTAAATGCTCATCACGGCCATAGATATTCTCAAGAGTGTCCCATACTTCTTTGGGATTATCTTTATCCTAGACATCAATAAACTCAATGTCAGATAGGCTGCTGATTAGGGCTTCCATGACTTGCCCATTCTCCTGTATTTCTCTCTTTTGATCATCAGTGAGAGTACTAGTAGGAATAACAAAAACATTCTCAACATAGCTCCAGTGTTGAGCACCCATGCTTCTGATGTAAATCTTCATTCTATCCTTCCAAATTTTGAAGTTATCTTTGTTGAACTTTGGACCTTCTCTCTTCATCATTACAATAGGATCTTTCCCTCAAGTGCTTAAGCTTACAACATAGAGGGCTTGAAGGATGCTCTGATACCAATTGATAACTCAATGATGAACAATAAGTACCAAACTGGTATTGAGAGGGGGGGGGGGTGAATTAGTACAGTCATAAAATCTTTTCCTCAACCGGTTTGACTGCAAATTTATGATAGATAGTAACACCGGTCTGAAATAGAATGCAACCGGTAAGGCTAGGAATGACTGTGACAAGCGTTAGCCGGTTAATCACTTAGTTTTCCACTCAACTTAATACTACACTTCCATTTCACCTTTATGCATGAGTAGGTAATCTATCATCAAAAATATAATAATAGTTAGCTCAACATGTTTTACCTTCAGACACAAATCACTTAAATTATCACATGAAAAATACTACACATGACACACAGATTTTTCATGTGGAATCCCAACTAGAATAAACCATAGTGGGGATGAATACCCACAAGCTGCTTTTGAACTCTTTAGAAGTCTGCTTTGTTAGGAGCCTAGTCTAGTTAAAGATTGTTACAACAGGTTCTGCTAGGAATCGATCTTGTTAGAGATCACCCGGTTAAGGGATGGCTAAATACCCGGTTAAGGTTAAACCCTATTAGAGG